>NC_069111.1:20749300-20849300 GCF_025612915.1 Magallana angulata
CAAACTTAGTAATGCATCGGTTGACTGAGGCAGATTGTTGAGGTGAATCATTACCTGACTAGTTCCATAAAGTTTCAATTACTCCAAATCAAAAATCAATATCTATATTATCTTATGATCAGGAATTCGACCCCCCCCCCCCAATCATTGCTTAGGTTAAATACATGTATTATCAAATTTAAAGAAACAGTACAAGTAGTTGTACATATTTGATGTTCTACTAAAGTACTGTTCTATAGTATGGTACAATAGAATTAAACCAGTCAGAATGATTATTGTAATGTTTTGTAAATCAGGTTAATATTAAGCTTTGATTGATGTAATATACTTTCCTCGTATTACAGACAGGGTCTGGGAAGACTTACACCATGGGGACAGGGTTTGATATGAGTCTCCCGGAGAATGAGGTCGGTATCATTCCCCGGGCGGTAGACCACTTGTTCCAGGGAATCGAGGAGAGCAAGAGGAAGGCAAAGGAAAACAATATCCCTCCCCCTGACTTCAAAGTCAATGCCCAGTTCATAGAGGTCAGTGAATACTGTAAACCTACTTTTATTTGCGACGACTTTATTTTGCGATTTACTTCCGATTAATTGGTTTGCTAAGACTTATTTTTGCGACCTAGCATTATCTAGACTGTGTTGTTATAAAAACCATACGACAATGACTGGTTTGCGGTGAGAAATATTCGCGACAACGAGGCTCTTGCGAACCTTGCGGAAATTTCTTGCACGCTAATAAATGTTGTTTTACAGTATGTAAACTTTGAATCTTTAAAAATGAATTAAATGTACAATATTCAGTCCATTATGTTATATGTTACAGTAAATGTGCACAATTTTAATGTTTTGAAATCTGTTCCAATAGTTGTACAATGAAGAAATCCTAGATTTACTGGATACTACAAGAGATCCAGAATCAAGAGTAAGTTTGTTTTTGAGCTTTTTGTTAAATTAGAGTCTGGGGGTTAAAGGTTTCATTATTTGCACCCAGTTGTTGATTTGCTTTATATTTTTACTCCGAGATGATTTATGATTTGTTGAAATCATTGTAATTTTCTTCATTCAGATGAGGAAGTCTCACATTAAGATTCATGAAGATGCCACAGGTGGAATATACATGGTGGGCGTGGCCACACGACCTGTCTATTCCCTGCAGGAAGTAGGTTTCCCTTTTGATCACAAATTAATGTAACATATTGTAACGTGACCTGTAATGATGATTTCATCTCTAGTGTAAGGTTCTGATGTTCATGTTTCTAACGATAAAACAAATTGATTTTCCATTATAATTTCCTGATTTGCTGACTTAATACTCTCGTTGTTTTATGATTTATTGCTCTCATAAACTACAGTGTGGCTCCAGTCTTAATAAGGGCAGAGGATTTTTGTGCTGCTTAACAATTGATTATTTTCTCTATTTGCAGACAATGGAATGTTTAAAGAATGGTGCTTTATCTCGGGCCACAGCCAGTACAAACATGAACTCGCAGTCTTCTAGATCTCATGCCATATTTACACTCCACATCAAACAGCAACGAGTAGTGCATGACGAGGTACATCTATATCAAATAAGAATTTGTTTTGAGACAGAGGTTAACAGATTGAGATAAAAAAAAATTGGACACATTTAAGAAAATGTATAAGTAAGGGTATGTTGTTCTTAACACAAAAAGCTTTTTAGCTCACCGAGACGAAGTCGGGGAGCTTATGCTATACCCTCGGCGTCGGCGTCGGCGTCCGGACCTGGTTAAAGTTTTTGTTGCAGGTCCTGTATCTAAGCTATTACTTGTCCTATCTTCACCAAACTTGCATGGATGATGCATCTGGACCTACTTATGGACTTGAAAGACTTGGATGCTGAATCTGAGTCCTAAATTTCAGATGCTGGAGGAGGTTAAGGTTGTTGGACCAGGTTAAAGTTTTTGTTGCAGGTGCCCTTTGATAGCAATATCTAAGTTACTGCAGGTCCGTACTTCACCAAACTTGCATGGATGGTGTGTCTTATGATACTGATACACCAGACAGGCTTGAGTGCTGAATCTGAGCTATAGGTTTCGGATGCTGGAGGAGGTTAAGGTTTTTGGAGCTGGTTAAAGTTTTTGTTGCAGGTGCCCTTTGATAGCAATATCTAAGTTACTGCAGGTCCGTACTTCACCAAACTTGCATGGATGGTGTGTCTTATGATACTGATGCACCAGACAGGCTTGAGTGCTGAATCTGAGCTATAGGTTTCGGATGCTGGAGGTGGTTAAGGTTTTTGGAGCTGGTTAAAGTGTTTGAAACAGGTGCCCTCTGATGATATATCTTAGTTACTTCTTGTCCTAACTTCACCAGACTTCCATGGATGGTGCGTCTTATGATACTGATGCACCAGACAGGCTTGAATGCTGAATCTGAGCCATAGGTTTCGGATGCTGAAGGAAGTTAAGGTTTTTAGAGCTGGTTAAAGTGTTTGAAACAGGTGCCCTCTGATGATTATATCTTAGTTATTACTTGTTCTAACTTTACCAGACTTCCATGAATGGTGCGTCTTATGATACTGATGCACCTGACAGGTTTGAATGCTGAGTCTGAGCCATAGGTTTCAGATGCTGGATATGGTTAAGTTTTTTGGAACAGGTCACATGTTTAATAAATAATAGTACTTTTTCAAACTTGCATAGTTGATTAAACTGTAGTATGAATGAATCACAGAGGAAGCTTCAGATGCAGAGCTTGATCTCCATTATCAAGGATGCTAAAAAATATATCTTAGTTATTACAGGTCCTAACTTCACCAAACTTGAATTGATGGTGTGTCTTATGATACAGATGCACCTGAAAGGCATGGATGTTGAATCTGAGCCATAGGTTGCGGATGCTGGATCTATGCCCTCTGATGATGATATCTTAGTTATTACTGGTCTGAACTTCACCAAACTTGCATGGAGATGCGTCTTATGTATACTGATGCACCTGACAGGTTTGAATGCTGAATCTGAGCCATAGGTTTCGGATGCTGGATGAGGTTTAGTTTTTTTGGAACAGGTCACATGTTTTATAGATGATAGCTTGCATAGTTGATTTAACTATATTATAAATGAAACGCAGAGGTTGCTTCAGATGCAGAGCCTGATCTCCATTATCAAGGATGCTAAAGAAATCTTCTACCTCACTCAAACCTGCTCGATAGATAGATGTGTTTGTTGATAAATGATATAACATGATTCCTATGATATAGTATTGTATGGTATGAAACAATATTGTTTAATATGATACAATATAATATCATATGTAATATTATAAAAAGTTATATGATTCGATATGATATTGTATAATTTTTTTTGATATTTTATGTTATGATATTGTATCATGATATCGTTATGTATAGTATTGTATATTATGATTCAATATTGTATAATATTATATTGTGTTATTAATTTATTATTTAATCACATGATACTATTACATAAGATATTGCGAAATATAATATTGTATCCTATGATACTATATTGTATATTCTATAATATTGTATCATACGAATTTGTATAATATGATATCAGTTTCTGTAAAAAAGAATTATATCACATGAAATTGTATAATATGATACTGTTATATTATATAATATCGTATCATACGATATTGCATAATATAATATTGGTTTATAATATGATATATTATCACATCACATGAAATTGTATTGTATGATATTGTAAAATATATTGTAGTGTCATATGATACAATATGTATAATATAATATTGTATTATATAATATTTTACTTTATCACATAATATTGTATCATATGATACAATGTCATATCATACATTACAATATCATATCTCATCATTGTTTATTATGGTATTTTATTGTATTATATGATATATGTTGTAAATATGATAGGATGCAATATTTAATTTTATATTATTGTATTGATTAACATATGAACATATGATTATCATACAATTTTTTAACAGATAATATATATATTGTGTCAAAACAGAATCCATGAATATCCAAGATCATAAAGTATGATTTTCATTTAATATGATAAAGGTGGTCTCATAAAGGTGAAGTCTCATAAGGGTGATGTCTCGTCTCGGTGAGCTTTGTAATCTGTGATTACCTATGTTTTGAATAAGTTGACTGAATTTAAAATATACTGCTTGACAGAACAAAATTATGGTGTATAATTATGATTTTAGAAAAAAATATTGAGATTTTTCAAATAAAAAATATAGATTCACCATCTTCCCCCTCCCCCCCCCCCCCACTTAAATAAAAAACAAAACAAAAAACAATAAAAACTAATTCTCATACCTAACACATTATTTTCTCAATGCTAGTAGGTAGTAGCTGTGTTTTTCTACTAGCAATATTCAATGAATTTTCCACAGAACCTAACAGAGGAGGGTAAAGATTCGGAGGGTCTGAATGAGTTTGAGACTCTGACTGCCAAGTTTCACTTTGTGGACCTGGCAGGGTCGGAGAGGTTAAAGAGAACAGGGGCAACTGGAGACCGGGCCAAGGAGGGGATCTCCATCAACTGTGGGCTGGTAAGTCAGGGAAACTCTGGTAACTTATATAGAGTAAGCAAAGAAACTGAACTTAAATTCTCAACTGCTTGACATATACATAGAGACTGAAGCAAAGCTTTGTGTCTATGACTGAAATTTACTACATTGATGATTGATGTAGAAAACACAGAATTAACTGTTAAAGCTTGATGCAAAGTTGTAAATTATCAAATTCACATTTCAGATCTAATGTGCATCTTTTGATGAGATTTGTTCATTTTTATTCGTCTACAGCTTGCCCTAGGAAATGTAATCTCCGCCCTGGGTGACAAGGCCAAGAAGGGTAGCCATGTACCCTACAGGGATTCTAAGCTGACCCGGTTATTACAGGACTCTCTGGGAGGAAACAGGTAAAGCTCTTATATACAGGGTTGTCTCTAAGACCCGGGAGGCGGGGAATTTCCCCGCCTAAAGTGACGTGATTACCCGGCTATTATTGCATTTCAAACACAATCTAGCTATAAGGTAGACCTCCAGATCCCCTTCTACTTTTTTATTTCTCCCTTCTACTTCAATTTTTAGAGACAACCCTGTATATACAACAAGAACTAAAATCCAAATGATGCTCCTATTAATAAAAGAAAGTCCTTTTATTAAAGAGATACACAAATGCAGTCACAGAAATATTCTAAGAGAAAAAGTCACAAAAAACTTTTCATACATCGATATGTTATATCTGTATGGCATTTCTTAAAAGTTCTTTACATATAACCTTTGCATCACTGTTTATTCAGAATCTTGAGATTAATCTATTTTTTTTAGTATGTTGTTAATAAATGTATTGTTTTTTGTAGCCGGACTTTGATGATTGCCTGTATATCCCCATCAGACAGAGATTTTGTTGAAACACTTAATACTCTGAAGTACGCAAATCGAGCTAGGAACATTAAAAACAAGGTGATAGCCAATCAGGACAAAGCTTCCAAACAGATGGCAGCCCTCCGTGCGGAAATTGTGACACTGCAGCAGGAGCTGATGGACTTCAAGTCTGTAAGTAACTGAGAAAGTTGAATGTTTTTTGGAAGAAATTCATTACTTATTTCCTTTGTTTTTCAAGAGTTTAAAATGATGCAGATTTTGGAATTTACATTTCATTTACACTCATTACTGGTAATTATGCAGGTGGAAGTAAATGATTGTCTTAGCTTAGTATTTACCCATAAAGTTGTTTCGCACATTAAGATGTGACTCGACTTATAAAATGATTGATTCTGTGCAGAAACAATCTTTAAGCTTTATTGCTCACATTTTCAGGGCAAACGCAAGGTAGATGAAGATGGAGTGGAGTCAGTGAACGACATGTTCCACGAAAACACGATGTTACAGACAGAGAACGACAAACTGAGGCAGAGGATCAAATCCATGCATGAGACAATAGAGATGCTCACCAAGAGGAACTCGGATCTACTGGCCGAAAAAGCTGTGTTAGGAGTCTATAATATATCTGGTAATTTTTGATATTGAAATATTAAACATATTTTAAGTTACATATTGGTTTTAAGATTAATTGCTGCAAGCCTGTCTTAGAATTCGCTACGGTAATGATACAGTACCTATTTTATGTGCCAAAAATTCATGATGTAGTATATGAAAAATGTAGTCTTTTTCAGTTCTGTCAATGATTAATTTCAGAGGATGCAAGGGATAGCGAAGTAACAAAGCTGATTGAAGGATATGTTAAGGAGCTAGAAGAACTCAGGTACATATAAATGTATCGTATATTTACTGTCTCTCTATCTTAGAATGTTGTGAGTTTGGAACCTGAGATCAAGATGATTAACTATCATTTCTATTGTTAAACAGAGCAAAGCTGTTAGATGCTGAAAACACAGCGGAACAGTATAAGAGGAAGACAGCCATGTCACGCATGGGGAGCAGCATGTCCCTGATGAACGACCCCCTGAGTCCCATCTCCCCAGGGCACCTGTCCGGGAGCTTCATGGGGTCAATGACCGAGAGCAAACTGTCAATCATCGAGGAGGCCAAACGGGATGTCAGCCGACTGAAGAAGCTCAAAAAACTCAAAAAGAGGAAACACTTGAAAGCTAGGTAATTGACATGTGGTTTAATGGATATTTTTATGAAGGCAGCCCTCTGTACTTCTAAAGACACCCTATATGTTGTTTTTTGTCCAATTGCAGTGAGAAAGAAGACCAGTTTGACAATGAAAAGGATCAGAACGAAGCGGAGGAGAATGAAGACGTAAACGGAGAAGAAAGAGGGGAAAATGAAGAGGAGGAAGAAAACACTGAAGATATTAATGAAGAGGATGATGATGAAGAAGATAGATTAAGTGGAGAAGTAAGTAAAATAAAGTCTTGCTACATACATACTATATATACCAGTAACCATATTTATACTCACATTATTTTCTGCTTTGGACAAAATTATCAAAGTATCAAAGTACAAACCACATTCAATTCATTAACTTGTCTGTAGTATTTTCACAATAACTTAAAACAAGGCCTCAATTCAAAGTGTTTAATGAATTGCAATATTACTTCACCTTTAAGCATATGTACATGTAACTACATGTAGATCATAACCTTAGTCATTTACAAACATTCCTCAGTAAGTCAGAAAAAAATATAGGTAAACTTTATGGGGATTTTGTAGTGCATAACTGAATGTAACAATTCACATACATATGTGCATGACATATACATGTAGCAATATACTTCAAGTTGATGTATCAGATGCTGCTCTCTGTAAAGAACTCTATTAAAATGGAGTGTGTTTTCAGTATCTTGAGTGTATTGATAAAATTATCTAAAGGATACAATTATGATTTTCATGAACAGTTGAATGGAGATGATGAAGAAGATGACGACATAGAAGAGGAACTGGAGAACATGTCTTCATCAGACTCGGATTCCGACTCTGAAGGGAAAGGTTAGTACTTAATTAACTGGAATGTAAACTTATTACTACAAAGAGATTTGCATTCTTCACATTTAATGTAAATATTAATGTTAACCGTATTCTTATAATCTTATAACTTGGAGATGAGAATTCAGAAAGTAAATATCAAAACTCTGTACTGTTTTAACAAGATTTTTTTGTTGTGTTGAACATGCAGCCATAATTGACCCACTCGTGGATTTTCTGTGGTATTACGGAGGTGAAATACTTGAATAGATTACTCAGTGTTGTAGTTTTTTTTTTTTTTTAATAATAAATGATTTCAGACCTGTAGCTTTTTCCTTTAAATAAATGTGAATTTAGTTTTTTCCTAACATACAAACAAGTTTTAGAGATCTGAATCTTACTTTTTCAGTGACAGTGTATTTATGTTTGTTATTATATAAGTTCGATCATAAATTAATTTCAAATAACAAAAAAAAAAATTTTTTTGGCTGTGTTTCTTGCATGAAAACTTTGCTGTTTTTTGGGAAGTTGATTTTAATCAACTCTCCTATGCAGTTACTCTGGCAAAAGGAAGTGAAACAGTGTTTGAACATATAAGCACAAATCATCAACGCCAACAAGACTTAGTACTTGAAAAATTGATGTAATGTATTAAGAAACATTGTTTTTCAAGGAAACTTATTTATAAATACCTTGAAAATAGTCAGATTTTAAATGGTACGAACAATCTAGTTATTTGTCACATGTATTCCTACGTCAGAGTTCAATATTGCTTGGATACAATTTTCCAGAAATATTTTGATTACTGATACATGATGTGTCGTAGAGTTTGATGGTGTTAATTCTATCTTTTTAAATATTACACAACATTATTCTAATGGAGTTTCCATCTATAACTGAAATATAAGGAAAACAATGTGCGTAATTGTTCAAATACAGCTAGGAAACTACTTGCCATGCGAAATTACATATCATTGATTTTAAAATAAATAATAATCAATAAAATCAACTTCCATCAGTACTTCAATATTTTTTATTTATTATATATTTTCATTGCACTTTTGCTACAAAAATTGTTACCTTTGAATAATGTGTTATGGTGCTGATTTTTTCATGGCATAAACAATGATATTCAGAATCTATTTTTTTTTTACTAAATAACTATTCATTTTCTCCCATATCTCTCCAGATTCAGACAACCTGCATGAGGACCTTGCAGAGCTGACCTGCAGCATCTCCATCAAACAGAAGCTTGTGGAGGAACTGGAGCAGGCCCAGAAACAGGTGCTTGCTGTCCGGCACCAGTACGAGGAGAAGGTTCGGCAACTCCAGATGAGGATCCGGGCGACCGAGGAGGAGCGAGATAAAGTCCTGTCAAACGTCAACAGTGTGGAGTGCGAGACCAACGAAAAGGTAAAAAAGGTCAAGGACGAGTTTGAGAAGAAATTGTTGATGCTCCAGCGGGATTTAAAGAAAGCAGAGCAAGCTAAGCGTGATTATTCTCGCATGCAGAAGCAGTCCTCGTACCATGAGAAGCAGTTGAAGACACTGCAGCATGAACTGCAAGAAATGAAGAAAACCAAGGTATGTTTGTGTCCAGGATTTGTTACGAGGAAATTTTGTAGAATTTTGTTGTCTTCGAGTAAAGGAAGCACAAAATATTTGGAAAATGTTTTTAGTCTTATAGAGACAATTACTTTGTGATAATTGATGATCCTGTAATGAATTTTCCTCAAACTGAAAAGTTGATGTGCTATATATAATGATAAAACAATCATGTGAATTATAAATATCAAGGCATTTATTGTGTGAATACAGGAATATATGACTCAAGGGATGTGATTATGGTTTGTTATCTTGTAGGTGAAGTTAATGAAGCAAGTGAAGGAAGAATTGGAGAAAGGTAAAGCAGTGGAGGCACGCCGCACCAAAGAAGTGGCACAGTTACGCAAGGAACAAGTCCGTAAGGAAGGCCTGATCCGCAATTTGGAGAAAGAAAAGCGCCAAAAAGAAGCTGTTCTGAAACGCAAACAAGAGGAGGTATATATTTTTTTTTTGCTGCAAACTATGCAGAATTTGTTGGTATATGGAGATTTATTTTTGTACTATCTTCTTTTTTTATGGGCATGTGAACTAATTACAAAGGAATGAATTGCAATGGAACAGAACTGTTACCCACATTTCCCCCATGATTTTCTGTTGCTAAGAATGGCTTTTCTGAACCTTAGATGTACAATGATGTGTAGATGTTATGATCACTATCTAATGATTTATCCAAAATGAATTGCATGGTTTCGTCCCTATTTCTTCAGTAGATTGCATTTTTTCCCCTTGCATGCATGGCTTTTTATGACTTGAATTTCCAATAAGTAATGTTCTTGATGAACAACCAATTTTTCAGCTGAATTCCAGTATAGAAAAAATCAAGAAAGAGGTAACTTTGTTCTTGCTTGTCCACTGATGCTGCATACTCTGTACTCGTCATAGCGTACACAATGTAGTGATGAATATCAATATTCCAGATAGTCTATAGAGAAAACAGTGTAGATCTATGAACACAATCCACTCTTTCTAGGTAGTTTCTCAGAAAATTTTAGATTATTTGTGTTTGGTTGATTTTTAGGAGGTATTAAAATTTTATTAGTACTGATACATTTACTTGTTTAATCTGGAGAAATTGTGATGATTTTCATTGCTACATTATGGAAATATTGTATTGTTACAAATTATCATGTGCATACTGCATACCAGTATTATCCAGATACCGTACATGTTTATGTACAATTATGCTGCCAGGGTATATGTTGATATTAATTGATCTCTCTCTCTCTCTCTCTCTCTCTCTCTCTCTCTCTCTCTCTCTCTCTCTGTGTTATGCAGAGGCATATTAAGGCAAAACATGTATCACTTACGTATCTTTGTATGCCTTGTATACTGTATTATGAAGGTATGGAAGCTGTTTATTAACAAATGTTTGTAAGTGTCCTCTCTATATAATATTGTGGAATATGACAGCATCCTGTACAATGCATGATTCTGTGTATTAAATGTACAACCTGTAAGAAGCTTGCAGATAAAACCTGTGGCTTTTTTCAGCTTACTTTCATTATTCTTCAGCATTAATATAAATGCAGTTTTTCAAATGTGTCTTCTATAATATGTTTTTTTAGCACAAATCAAAGCTGATATTTTCAATACATGTATTTGTATTGCAGTGATTTTCTAAATGAAAAGAAACAGCTTTTTTTTTGTCATCATATTTAGTTTGTTTTCTGTGTTCTTTCAGAATAAACACCCACAAATGCTTAAAATACAAATTCATTTTCAAGTACAAATGTAGAATAAGCAAGTCTGGTTTTTTATACATGGCCCACATGCAAACTGTCTACTTTCACTTTCCATTAGGTTGAAGCACTCAGAAGGAAAGAGAAGAAGCCCATGTCTGCCATGGCTGCCGGCAGAGTGGCCAAGTATGACCGTCCTAAAACCATCCCAGTCAGTGAGTACCAAGCTTAAAATATTGTTATTTTTTAGCTTATATTTCATTTCAGAAAGTACCAAAAACAGTAGGAACTTGCTTGAGCATATTTTTTAGCTTGAACTTAATATAAGAAACTACCATAGCAATATATATTTTTTAGCTTGTATTTTGTATGCGGGTAAGAAACTACTGAAGACAGTCAATATTTTTTACTTAGTATTTCATGTAAGAAACTACCAAAGACAGTTACCAGGTAGTTGTGTACTGTAACAGTAGTTAGTGAAGAAACTTATTTGTATTTTTTATCTTGTAATTAATATTAGAAACTAGCAGAAATTGTTTTGTTCTAAGAGAAATAGGAACAAGATTTCAAATCCACCATTTTCTCTACAGCCCCATTCTCATCATCACCCCGCAGAAGAAAGCGTACCGAGTTCAGTGCCAAGTCAGCCAAACAGAAGTGGGATACGCTTGAGAAAAAGGTATGTCTATAAAATAATGAATCATTTTACTCGATTGGAAGTAAGAACATATAATAAGACAATAAATCACAATTTGAATATGCATGTATTTTGAATAATTTATGTGTAAATGTACTATGGCAATATGGGCATGCTTTTATTCTTATGGAAAATAATTTTTCATGTAGGACTACAAAATGTGAAATGGAACATCTGTTAAATTGACTTTTGGTACATGTGTTTCCCCACATAGATATACAGTATAATGATGCATATGTTTTACTCATTTACACAGATTTCAAATGTCATAACCAAGAAACAGACCATCATTAACATGGAGAAGGACATGGACATCTGGCTGAAGGTGCAGTTCATATCTAACTGTACAATGCTATTTTAAACAACTCTGATAATTTATGAATGATAGTCAGAATTTTGTATATTAATCATGCATTTGCTTGTGCCTTGTTGCAGGAAAGGGAAAGTGTTTGCAAAAAGTTGGACAAGTTCTGTCGTAAGAGGGATGTAGCCATCAAAGAGGGCAAAGTAAGTACATGACTGTACACTTTAAAGGAACACTCTCCTATCTTTGTGTCTTGTTGTGTTTCATGATTTCTTTGGCCCTGCATTATGTTGGCTAGTATAAGTGTGTAGTCTCACGGTGTACATTGTTGGCAGGATGACAATGAGATCGGCGAGCTGAACTGTGTGATTGGGATGTTAGAGGGACAGGTCCAGTACACACAGGAGTACATCTCCGAGTGTCAGTCACAGATCATGCAGATCGAGGAGGCCAAGGCAAGTCACACAAGTATCTTAAGTTACTGTAAAAACAACAATTCTAACCTAATCTGTACAGCATATTCTTATCCCACTGAGGCATATTTAATCTATTAAACTTCTGTGAATAATTTGAAATCATACTTTAACAATTCTGCATTTAAGGTTATTTATAATTGTGGAGTTCTGTTTTCTGATGTTAAAGATAATAAAGCATTTCAAAATGCATGGTGGAAAACTTTGTGTATTGTATTTTTTTGGCACAATGTGCTTTTTCCCAAAGCCACTAAAAATTAAGTGTGTTTTTATAGTACACACACATTTACATGTACATTATGAGCTGAATGTATTGAACCCCTAAGTGTATGAAGTCACAGTGTTGGACATGTTAAATGTTTTTACAGGAGGACAATGAACGTTTTGATGCAACGGCCCTGGTCAACAACTGCTCTGTAGAGGAGGCAAAATATCTACTGGAACACTTCATACAGACCTCTATTGGGAGGGTAAGGGACAAATGAAGGACCTACAGACGTAGAGAAAAAAAAACTAGAGATTGTTTTTATTGACTTTCATTGATTTTAATGAAATGAGAACCATTGTTAAGGTTTTTGAGTCAGAAAGTATGCATGTTGTACATTTCTATGACATAAACAAAGTAATATGAAAACTCAATCAAGTTTATGCAACATGTATTCATTAAATTGAAGATTGTTAAATTGGGCAAGGCTCTGTATATATACCTCTCCATTATATCCTTGTTTCTCTCAGTATGTTAATCATGACTTTGTTTTGGTGATGTTAAATTATCTCTGACCCTGTTGTTGTAGGGGCTGGCCCTGTCACAGAAAGAGAATGAGTTGAAGGAGATGAGGGAGATGCTCCACCAGACGGAGCTCAACAACACCCTACAGCAGGACCTGCTCAAACACATGATCAACGACCGCGTGGACATCGAGGTGGATAACCTAATGACCAACGCAGCAGACGGTAGCCATTAGTCTTTTGTTTGATGTTTACATTAAGTGTTTGTCTCTTCCTTTGGTTATAGGAAACTGGAGTCAAGCTATGAATATGGAGTTAGTTTGTATACAGCAAAACTCGTTTATAACGAATTTCAAGGGACCATAGAAAAAACTTCGTTAAAGCCGTAATTCATTTACGTTTATAACGAGTTCGTAAAAAATATTATAGCCGTAAATTCGTTATCAAATAATTAAGGGTTTTTCCGTCAAACAGTTTTCTAAACTATCGCTATAGTTATTAAAAAAAGTATTTCCGTCATTTACAAAAAATGTCAATATAACCATTTCATTTCAATTTTTAAAAAATTCAGTATACTATTTGAATTTGAGCATTTTATATATGCATCTTAGAATTGCATGTTTCTTCAATGGAATTTGAAATGGAAAAAATTCGTTATAAAAATGATAAAATACGTTAAAATTTTGCCAGCGGGGGTCTTAAAATTACTTTGTTATAGCCGTAAATTCGTTATAGCCGTGTTCGTTATATACATCAATTTTCTATAGGTTTATTTAAGAAATTTGCCGGGACATGAATGATAATTCGTTATAGCCGTAAATTCGCTATATCCGTGTTCGTTATATTCGAGTTTTGCTGTATTTTGAAATCATTCAAATTCATGGGGATCATTTTCCATTGGATTGTCTTGTTTTCACATGTTCATGGGAATAGAATGTAATGAATTTACTTCAATGTTGAGTAAAGACTGTATTTCATAATTTGTGAAGGGCATAAATTTGAGGGTATTTTAAACCACAAAGTTAATAAAACATTTGGTCATCATGAATTCTAATATTTCCATAGGATTTCCACAGGATCACATTACATATGTATTTGTATTTGTAGGTATGGAGTCCTCAGAGGAATCGTTGTCTTCCTCCCCGGCTGACAGGTATGTCAACATCTTATCTACTAATGTGTACAGCAAGAGTGCATTCAAAATATTAATCTTATGAAAAGATTTAGAACATGTTTTGTGGTGCAAGCTACTCTTAAGACTGGAAACAAAGAATTATGAGTTGTTAAGTTTTTTTTAAAATCTAGTGATGCTTGTGATACTAACAGTTATGAATTTATTCATTTTTGGAATTTATTTATGATCTTTTTCTTAATTTACCCTCCATTTGAACTACTTTATTTTCCTTTGTTTGTGCATTTTGTCCATTGTTTATAGTGCATATTGTTTTTTTCAATTTTTTTTTTCAATATTGCTTAACAAGGAAATTTGAATGTTTTTATGAGGGAGGGGTTAATTGGGTTAGAAGTTTGTTATTAGTGCTCAAAGAAAATACTGGTATTTAATTTATCCAAACATTCAATTTTGGCACATGTACATATTCCAGAGTACTATCTACTTTAAGAATACATTCTACTTTGAGGTATGACTACAATTCAACACAAAGCAAGCACATGAGCCTCACACTGTTTTCATCATGCAAAAGCACAAAAAACCCAAACAAAATCAGAAAAAACTACTTTAATAAAGAAATATAATATTTTATCAAGCAAATTATCTTTGATTTACAAAATATTTTTTTCAGCCGTTTTGTAAGAATCTGTATTATTTAATACATGTGCATATACAAATACACACATATTTTGTTTTGTAAAGTAAGATTCTATTTGTCGATATCTAAAGAAATCTGCTTCTAAGAGGTTGTTGTTTAATTGACTCACATCTTGGTTTTAGGTATTCTTTATTAAATAGCAACACTATCGTGACTCTGGGGATTATACGGTTCATTGATTAATTCTCTCATCCCTCTTCAATTGCCTTCCTTTCAGAACATGCCACAAACCCAGTATAACTGAACGCTCCACAAACTTTGAAAATTTGATTAGGTAATATGTGCTCCTAATCAACAGCCTCTAAATGTATCCTGGTTACTCATGGCTAATCGATCTATCGTCAGCTTCATCGTATTTATGTCATAGTCTCATCGCAGTTACTGTTTATTACCAACTGTACCAATATTTATCGTCATAATGCACTGTTTGGTACTGTCTAAATTTATGTCTGTAACAATGTGTGTATATAGCAGTCACTTGTAATTATTTGAATGCAAAATTTTAATTTTTTTATATACCTAATTTTTTGAAAAGTTTTTTGTAATATACTCAATCAATTTTTTTTATTTTTTTTCAAATAAAATTTTATTTTTTCTTCACTAACCACACTTAGTATTTTCTTACTGAATAGTAATTTTTTTAATATCAATTTTATTTTAAGGATATAAGAAGGAATAATTATTTGATTATTTAAAAATAAAAAAAAAGAATTGGCAAACTAATTATCTGTTTAAAATATAGGTGTACTGTCTGCATGATATTTCCTATATGGTTACCTGAGATGTAATGTACAGTATATTAGTAATTAAGTGTACAAAAATGTATCTGATCAGTATGTACGCAGAACGCACACCAAATACATGTATTAGCTTGTCTTGGATTGGGATTAATTTAGACTTTTGGCACACAACAATATGTAGGTCAATACAGTTTAGTGGGATTGATTGCATGAGGGTGAGGAAGTCGATATGAAGTGGTCTTATAGCATAACATTAAAATGGAGATTTGAAATAAGCCGTCATTGAACTTGGGACATTGGGAATTGGGAATGCTCCCTGTAATCCAAAGTATCTGATAGCTTGGAATAATTACATCAAAATTTGTAATCTGTCTTGAAAAACTTCATTATATGTATGGGATAGCTGTGTAATGTACATGATATGTTCCCAAGTTATGCTGCGTGCCTTGCATTTGTAAATATATATCAAGTTTTACAGTCACAAGTCAAAGAAGCTAAAATCTTGCTGTTAAAAAGAACTTCTACTATCCACACTAAATTTCTGACATTAAATAATATAGATGTAGTATAATTTTTACAAAAAAAAAAAAAAAGATTTGACAATTTTAACGCTTTGAATTGTTTTCTTTTTCTTCCTGCTGCCTTCCCGGTACATTGGGGGTACTTCACTACCTGGACTTGCTATTTCACTCTGAATTCTATGTTGTTTGGATGTCCAATTTCTGGCTATAGTTATGATCCCTATGTCTTCACCGTTCTGGTTCTAATAGTTTGTTTTATAATGGAGATTCTTAGTAAATGAAGACACCGCATTGGTAGGTGGCAGTTGTACTCTCTCACTGTGTAACCTCACATCTTATTTATTATTACTACATGTATTTATACATGGCCATATTTTTTGTATAGCGATTTTATTAAAACTGCCTATGTAAAATATTGTATTTTTTTGTTTGATTTTTCATTTCCTATTCAATTTATCATCACTTTTTAAAAAATCTTCTTTTTTTATTTGTGTGTGTATACTATTAAATGGAATTGACTGAAATTGAAATGAAGCTATATTTTTAAATGATAAAATATTTAAAAGTATAAATTAGTAATTTTTTCAGTAGATGGCAAAATGATGGAAATGAACTAAATTTATCTTTCTAAGTCTCTGAAATTAATATAATTTCCTTACATGATAGAATTCAAGCAATTCAGACAAAGGCACAAGTTTATGAAATTTTTACATCTTCTAGAATTTAATTTCTTGATTATTTTGTCATATTCATTTATTACCATTATTATTTAGTTGTACATGTATACTAGATATTGACACATAATGTAAAGCTTTTTCAAGTTATAACAATGATTCATTGCAAAAGAAAATGCATTATGGATTAATGTAGGATGAATTTCATCAAGTCTGAAATACACTTGATTGCAGAATGCAGAAGAACTTGCAATTGTTCTGAGTCTCCTTTCTTAAACACCAGTGTTTATGAAAGTGTTCGAAAGCAAAAAAAACAAACAAACAAACAAACAAAAAAACATTTTTACGAGGTTTCATTTACATGCAAATTTAAATGTTTGTTTTAAATTTACATTCAGCAGAATATTCAGAAAGGTAAAGAAATACTCTATAATTTCCATGATCTTAAACAAACCTTTCTCCTTTGCCTTGTACATGTATATGCTCTGCATTATATGAGTACATGTAAAACGAAGCTGATTTAATTACATGTATATTGCCATCAGTTGCGACTAATATGGAGTTCTGATGATTGACGATAAACTTTCATTTGTTAATCGGTATTAATATAATTAAATCTGTTGTCTGCTTTAACATATAAAAAAGAATTGAATTACTCATCAGACCTCCCTATTAATCATAACTCTATATATTTGTCTATGATGTAAATATTTTGGTTCCTTCTATTAAGAGGAACACTATTTGAGTTATATTTTTTGTAATTACTGTTTTGCTGTAGTTGCATGTCCATTATTTTATTATCATTTTCCTTTTTTTTTTTTTAATTCTTTTTAACTCCCTACTGCTGCTGCTGATGTTGACTCTGGCTTGGAATTAATTTGCGAATTAATTGCTGACTGTTTTCATTTCGGGCTGCTTTCCTCAGCATGTTTGAGAATACTACGGAGACTAAGCCCCCTGTGGCTGTCCCTGCTCCACAGAATGTGGCTCCCCTTGCCGAGCCCTCCCTCAGGGGAAAGGTAAGTCGTATCGCACCCTTATGCTGGAAGCCCCTCCCAAGTCTTAAACTGTAAATATCTCCTCCTCCCCTTTCCACAAACAGCTGGAGGAGACAAAAATCCCTTAGGATATAGGCTGGTATACAGAAATAGTATACTAGAATTTGTGAGAAGCATGAATGCATGCATCCTTATTTTATGCATGACATTTTAAAAACACAAATGCATGTATGCATATAGAAGTGATCAAGGAATTTACAGTTAGGGCAAAGTGTTCTACACAAGTACTCTTGAAAATGCTAATATTAGATGATAAAAACTGGCAATAAATCATTTATGTTTAAATGTGTGCACTTCATGGAAATGTGTGATGTTTTTATATTGTCAAGATGACCAAAGGAAATTTTTCAGATTGTTTCTTCGTTGTTGAGTTTCCAATTCAATATATTAAAATACCATCTTAAAGTTTGATCGATAACAAGTATAATAACAATACCTTGTATCTTAAACACTGATGTAATGGGGCTTTATTTTCTGAATTACAAAATTTACATGTCCCAGAAAACTTACATGTCTTGGACATTGGGGTTGACAGATAAGCTAAGTAGTCCATGGGCCTCTTGTTGTCATGGCCCATGTTTAATTACTGCTGTTATTGTTCAGTTTTTGTGCATTTTTTCAAAGTTCCGATTCCAATTCCGTTTATTTACTTAGTAGAATTGGGACACGGTCACATAAAGAATCATCGAATTGGGAAGAATATTGTGTCAGATGACCTTTGAAAATAGGGTTTTTTTTCACTTGCTTAGGAATAGAATTTGAGTATCTGCATGAGCTCACTCAATATGTTTTATTTACTTTAATTGGATATCAATAACTGGTTCTTTTATTGATGATATTCTCAGTTGGATTTTCCTTTTAGTTAAGCTTGTGTTCCTCTTGAGTTTCTTACTTTGGCATCATGATTTTAGTTCTATGGTGAATCAGTGAAGTTATGTAATAGTATGATACATTGAAGTGTTATAGTATGTTACACTGAAGTGTAAAGGTATGTTACATTGAAGTGTAGGCCATTGTTTGATCTGTTTACTGCTGGCAGACTGTTCAGGAGACAGTTTGAGAGGGTATCCAGTCCCCTGTTCTATAAAACACTGGTGCCATTCTGTGAATACTACCCACCACTCAACCAGGTACCAGCTCCAAAGAGCCTTCCCCTCTCTCTATCCCTAAATCCAACTTTAAAACGGGTCAATATTCATACAGTTTTAACCTACCAGCTAGAATATAATTCAGTGAAGTATTTTAAACTGCTTTTGACCCTATTTAGGGGGGGGGGTGGGGGTGGGGGGGGGGGGTGATAATGCCTTTTCATTAGATAACCAAGAGTCAGAGATCGGGGGGAAAGGGGGGGGGGCTGAATGAGAGAGGGAAGGCAAAACTATTGTTTTTAATTTAGCTTTTTAGGTGGGGGAGTTGAGTTGCAAATGAATCTGCTTCATTTTGGTGTTTGAATATTGTAAATTCCGTTTGCTGAATTTGTTTTACCTTCTTTGTGGGTTTTTGATAGAAATAAAGGGAGTTAATCAGGATGATATAAACTTTTATTTAATATTTTTGTCTGTGGGATATGGCTAGCATGAATGAATGACTGCATCTTATACCTCTGTTTTTGTTTGTTATGTGGCATGACAAACTACCTTAACAATGTTGTAGGAGCCGACTACCCCGGTGAGTAAACAAGTGTACACCTTAGAACTCTTCTTACATATCTTTGTATTATCATAACTGTATATCAAAATAGCACTGTGGACTTCAGAATCTGAGCAGGGTGATTAATCCACCCATCACCACGTTTGATCTTATGAATAGAAGATTTTTATTTTCAACAATTCTCAAGTTTTAAATTTAGATGTGTATATTAATTTTTTTTTACATGGATTACACGTTTTTTAATAAAACCCAGAGTACCTAAAATTGCCTATGTTTTCTCAGATGGCGCCCAGCTATTATTTAGTAAAAATAATTGAATAATGCATTCTGAAATGCTACTGATATGTCGAGTCTAGCTACTATATATATATACATATTACTGATCTGTAAGTTTCAGAGGAGGGCTTGCCAATTTTTGTCCCCAACACTATCATCTCTTCAGAAACGAAAATCAAACGTAAAACATTTGGACGTGAAACCAATTAATCAATCCTTTTATATATATAAAAAAAATAATTGATTAAGCACTGCATGTTGTCTGTTGTGTAGAAAAGAAAGTGTTAAAATGATGCATGCATTTGGAGTGTCTATTCAATGAGTGTATGAATTAACGTAATAAGCAGCTGGATTTTTCAGCCCTAGCTCTGGTTGACTGTGCAGAATTAAGTACATTGACAATATTGGTCTCCTGTAGTGTCCACTGATAGAGAGCTTCATATATTATAAAAGTTTCAGTGTATATTTAATACATTGTAAGTACGGGTAGTGGGTAAAAGGATCTTGTAGAAATGTATACTATGTAAACATAGAATTGTTTTGTTTCTTCAATTGTTTATATCTGTCTAAACAAGTATTTTAAGAAAATCGTATACCCGGGCCTCGAAGAAAAATAAAATTCAGGTTTTCATGAAGATAATTATTGCAATGAATTTGAAATAAATTTGAGGAATTTGTGAAATTTTACTTACCGGTAACATTAAAAATGCTTGAATTATTATCAGGGGAGCTATTGATTACTACTCCATTATATTCACATCATTTTGGGATTTTAGTCAATTGAGTCTTACTAAATCATTCACACTCTAATAATTGTATTGGATATAATAATATAAAATTCAAAATTATAGTCCAGCTTAGTTGTTTCCATAGTTTTTTTATATGCATACCATACATTTATATATATCCATCAATTATATGTACAAATTATAAGCTCTGCTCAAAAAAAAAAAATGGAAAATTTTATGAATTGAGGTCAGTATTTGTGAATTTCATGTGGATATATGTTCTTTTCTTGTCATAAATGAATTATAAAGAAATCCTGTGGTATGACTAAGATAATTGTAAGATATGGGATATTGGAATTGAAAGCTAATTTTCCTCTCTTGTATTACTAGGTCAGGAGGAAAACCCCTCTCCCCCAGGAGCTGCTGTATGCTGATGGCAGTGTCACACCTCTCCTACCACTGCCAGAGAATCCAGAGGAAGAGGAGGGGAATTCCCTCAGAAAGGAGCCCCCTGAGGTCCCTCCCAAACCACAGAAGAAAGGGGCAACCCAAGGGGTAGACGGTCAAATGATGCCCCCACCCAGGACGACAGGGATGATGAAGATGTCCTCTTCCTCTAACCTGTCCAGGTAGGCAACTTCAGAATAAGTTAAAAATTGTGGTAAAGTTAGTCAGTGGTATGCCCTTATGCTGAACCGTAAATGCATGTAAGCATTTAGAATGTTCCTTACATATAATATTACAAACTTGTGCTTTGCACATATATCAGGAACTTTTGTCAGTTTACTTGAAAATTTTGCCATTTTTTTTTTTGTGTGCTCGTTTGTCTTAAGATTTTTCATTTGTTTTCTTAAACTTTGAAAATGAATAATCTAAATACGTCTTACTCTTGTTTAGAATAGGCACATTATATTGTCAGTCAGAAAACAATTCTAGAAAGGAATATTTTATATTACAAAAGAATAAGATTGATTTGTTGTTCCAGGATTGGTGTTGAGGCCGCCCAGAAGCCCCCACGCCCAGACCCCGGTCCCTCACCCCGATTCCAGAGGAAGGAGTACAGCAAGCCCAGTCCTGAGCCGTCCCCTGTGTTCAAACGCAAAAACAACAGCACCTCCAGCCTCATATCCCGCTCTAGTTCTGTGTGAGTATAGGAGTGACCGCTCCTTTACATTTGATTTTAGAATTACATTTACTGTGGAATCTCTTCTCCATTACATTTGATATAAAAATTCTATTTACTGTGGAATCCCTGCTCCATTACATTTGTTTATCACATTTATCCTTTTATTTTTTTTGTGGATTGCATGATTTTTACAGGTTTGTGTAATAAATACAAATTGAATTCTATAAATTGTTGAAGATGTAAATGTATGGGCAAGGGGTACGAACAAAATCCTCGATGCCAGTGAAATAAATGTAAATGATTCCATAGTAATTAATTCCATGTCTCTACACTATAATGTTTTGAATGTGATTAATGCAATCCAAAAGAAAAAATGTTGAGGTGGAATTTTAAGTTAGAAATTGTAAGTCAATTCATTGATATCTATGTAAAGAGAATTTTGGTGTCGGTCCAAATGCTTTATTTACATGATGAAAAACATGAAATATGCATCAAACAAATATTAACATAAAGTGACAAATGTCTGTTTCACAAGAAAGCCAAGAAACAAATTTGGACTTCTGACGAAAGAACAAAAGCATGTTTTGAAATCCATATCTGCATTCCAATTAGGCATTCTTATTATTGCAGGCGGAAACTCTGCATGGCCTCCATTATTTTTACTGTCTCCGGTCTCCATTATGAATCACCACATCTTATTCACATCGCACAAATGTTTTATCTTTAAAGAATTATAATTGTTTGACTTTGCATGGTGCTTAGGTTGTAACAGAATTGTTTTCTTGCTGCGAGACAGCCATTAGTTCTTTGTGGCCCATTATGTGGGCTAGGCGATATTCTTCCACTTCCATGTGTTCAATCATACGACGGGACTTTGACATCTTGCGAAGGTAGCTCTGAAGCTGTGCGTTGCTGGATCGACGGCCCATTCTGTAGGCGGTGTTTTTCGGAGCCCCGAAATGACTGGATTTGCTCTGTGTTAGGAAAAAAAAAAAATGAAATATTATGGAAAAAATTTGAATCAATATGCACCAAAATTTCCTGGAAAATTTCTCCTAACTAAACAATTTTTTAATGAATAATGTACAAGCAGAGCTTTTTTTCCAGTAATACTAACCTCAAAGATGCAATAATAAAATCAATTTCAATAATCATTAAAGATTAAATTATGATAATCTGGGATGATATTCTTAAAGTACTATTTCTGTCCCTATGCATGCAATGTAAAGGGTTTGATAAAAATTATGTCGGTGTATTGAAGCAGAAACTAATACTTTGATTAAATGGGTCAAACACAGATTGGCCTCGTAAACTTTTCTGATATGTTAAAATCCCCTAAATCTTTCTGTGAACTTGTCTTTTTTAAGGTGTGACGGAACCAGCTGTTGTTCTTTAAAGTCTGATGAATATCAGATCTAAATACATTTGTTTCATGAATGGTAATCAGAATTAGGGAGGCTCGATGGTTAACAAGCTAACCATCAGATCCACCTCATATTTATAAAAATGATTTGTAAAGCTATAAACTATTATTTAGAAAAGGAAATTTTCATGAATTTTCACTTAAGATTTTGAATGTTTCCCAACATTTTTATATAGAGCTCTTCTTTTATGGAGATTTAGATTGTCTAAAAATAGCCACAAGCATCCAGCCCTTTTAAATATATACTTGGAAAAATATGTGCTTACTTTTTATTTTTATTTTTCATCATAGATGTAGAATCTGATCTTTCATATTTGTTGTATTTTTTCATTCAAAATTTCAATAAATATATGAATTTTGTTTTATAACTATCTACCCATTTTATTAATTATTTTTAAAAAGCAGTTTAAAATTCCAATTTGTATATCACTGGTATTTTTCATACAATTATCTGAGACTTAAGATAACGAGCAAATGACCTTACCTTGGTGCTATCTGTGGACAGCAGTGATTCCTGGCTACTGTTGAGAACAGTCTCGTACAAGTTGTGTCTGTTTCTGCGAGGCATCTCTCCAAATCTCAAATGATGCTCATTCTCTTGCATCCTCAATCTCACCGCATGCAAGATTTCTGACAATGTTTTTCTCCGTGCATCAGGATCCCTGATAGAAATGTACAACATTTTATGGTCCTCAGTCTCCTTTGGGTTTAATCGGCGTCTGCTGCCCAGTTCCAATGGAGGCAAGTAATGCTGTCTCTGATTTACTCCTTTGACTTGAGTCTTGTTTTCCTGTGAAGATCCTTGCAAGTTTTTTGAATCACTTTCGGAATCACTGTCCTGCGTTTTTATGTTTGTATTTTCTCCTGTGATGACAGCGACTTGGTTTTCAGAGGAGAACTTAACCCTCTTCTTCTCCTGTGATTTCTTCTTGGGAATTCCCTTGTCGGTTCTGTCTGGATCATCAATTTTGGGCATAACATAATCATCCTCAAGTAGTTCCTTGGCAGCCACTACTCCCTGCACTGGGTTTAATGGGGGAAGATTGGTCAGTGATATCTGATGTGCTGAGTCCCATTCAGAATTTTTATTTGTCCATGTCAAGGTTGGTGGGGGGTTTCCAAAAGTTCCCTCCTTGATGATTGGGAGCTTCAGAATTCCCTCGATGCTTTTCTTATCTTCAGAAATTTCGGAATTCCTTTTGGACTGTTTAGACATTTTCTTTCTGCTCTTCTTTAATTTGTGGGCAGCGATGTTTGGAGCATGGTAAAACCGGTTGCTCTTGGATCTGTTGGTGGAACACCTGGATGTGGATAAATCCGTCGTGCTATCCGTGGAGATGGGAGACTCGCTGCCCGAGAGTCTCAGCTCGTCCATCTCGTGTCTCAGACTGGCCAAGTGTCGAAGGAGCTGTTGTTTCTCCGTGGAGTACGTTTTCATTGTCTGCCGCAAATCATCTTGAAGTTTCTTTGTGGACTGTTGCAGGAAATTGCCATACATTGTGTGCTTGATGAAGATTACTCTGCAGAAAATAAAAACTTCAATCAAACGTCGGAGGTCATTTATCTTCAGTGAACAAAAAACAAATAATGGAAAGAGTCCTGAAGTAGTTGTAATGATCGAAGCGAAACTTGCTACTAATTCTTTATCTGGGCCATAAAGATTTAAATATTGGTCTTTTGATATAACAAAAAAAAATGTGTCTTAAAAGATTTATTGGCTCAATTGGAGATTGAAGGCTTGCTAATCCCTTACACAAATCTTGACCTATGAAATAGGTTTTAATGTTGTTCAATCCTCCATTAACACATAGTGATGTCGAGAGTAATGAATTTTTTTTATTGAGCTGTTCAAAACCTTTTAAGTGGTCAATGAATTTTAGAAGCATTGATCCATAGAAATTTAGGAAGTATATGGTATTGTGTAACAAAAAGCAAGTTTATGTAATCAAGGACTGGCACTTATAAGAATTTAGTAATCGACATTCTAACAAAACATAGGAAGTTCGTTGCTACTCTATATTAAATGTCAACCCATTTTGATATCAGAAATCAAAAGCTATCGACAAATTTTAATGACTTTTCTCAAAATTGCAACATACCAAATCAGTATGAAAATCCTCTCCATGTTCACTGGAAGATTAAAATCCTGTTTATCGTAATATTTCACCCTGCGTATGTTATAAATCTCTTAGTCTTCAGGTTGACGTAGATTTCTTGTGTCGTAAGGAACAACTGCTGTTTGATCTAATCTTTTGAGCAGTCTCTTATTGTTTATAGTTATTGAGAAATATTATCACTGGTAATTTTTAAATTCCAAAGGATTGTTTTCCAATTGAGTGTTGATGGCTTGGATCAAAAACGTTCTAAAGATCGTGACCTGATATACCGGATTTTTAAGGATAATACAATTCTGTTTGTTTCATGCAGACATTAAAGCTTTAAAAGTTTATTGTCAAAATAGTCAAAGCCCAAACCCAGAAATGATCTTGTTTAGATGCTAGATTTAAACTAACTTGCAGTTTGAATTTTTTTACGTAGATGAAAATGTACACTTAGATTCATACATTAAACTGCGAGATTTTAATTTTCAATTAAAATTTTATTGTTGAAAGTATTTATCTAGAATATAAATTTAAAAATTGCTACCAATAATAATAAAAAAGGTACTAAATACTTTGAATGGCAAATTTTACTTACCATATTACCAGTTTCCTTTCTGTGCTAAGTGTAATGAAATGTAAATACAGGGTCCAACTAATGAAGTCAATTGATTGCCAACAAGTCGACTTATTTGGTTCAACGAGAATAAATGTTTCCTGCAATTCTACTTGGGTCTTGAACATAAGCAAGATAAAGCGCTAAATATCAATAAAATCTGACAGCTTGCAGCCAAAGTATTTCCAAGTAGCATGTTCAGACCCAGGTCCGATTCTTTTAACTCCGAAATGATCTGTCGTAAGCGGCACTTTCATTATGTGAGCTTTCGACATACAGATTTAATATTGACCATATTTTCTATTCTCTATTGGTTTTTTCCCTCCGTTGATCTATTTCAATCCATGCATTTCTGAGTTTTCGAATTATGACTATCGATTCTATGTTTTCCTTTGACAGCAAATTGAATTATGAAAGCTTAATATTGTCTTTTCAAGCCCTTTGTTAGCATTTCAGAAGGGATTTGGAAAATGAGATTTATTATGAATGTTTAAAGTGCTGATTTTATTGTCACCCTTCAAAGGGGTGAGATAGGTTCATGTTTATCTACATAGTAACCATACGTCAAAGGAACCTTATCAAAAAAGGAGATTTATCATGAGATGGAGTCTTCTTTAACATTCCGTCTCTCCCACAATGAAAATCAAAATTTCTGTTGATTTTTCTCCAGTTATTGCTTCAAAACTTAGTCATTCAAATTCATTATGCATTAAGGAACAGAGTGAGTTTGATATTTTGTCGAAAGGTCTCGAGACCTTGTTTATAAAAAAATGTTTATTCTACATAGTGAAATTTGAATTTTTACAAATTACCCATGTTTGGGATGAAAAGATTTACCTATAAAGAGCAGGAGGTCTCTTGCCTTGCCAAATAATGATACAAAGGAAGATATATTGACAGTTTGCTTTTAGATTTCACTGAATGTCTCTGTTTGTCGTAACATCATGTGAATCGGTGACTCGTTACAAATGAGATCAAGTAATACCTGTTCACCTTTTCATATATATAAAAGGCAAAATACAGTTGACAAGGTAATTACATGTAATTCCTATTAAAAATGAACAGGAAGGGTCATAGCTCCCATAGATGTTAAGACTTAAACTTACTTGCGGCTTGTTTTTGACTTGGAGGTGACAACATTTCCGTTCTCTCGATGTCTTGACATCAGTTCTGCCGTACCGAGTCGTCCATCGTCGAGACGTTCGGGGAGAGTCATGGGTCGGTTGGATGCCAGCTTATCCAACAAAACAGGCTTCTCTCTGTGATGGAGAGGTTTTACACTTTTTTGACAATAAAAATCATCTCTCTAAGATTTAATAATTACTTTAAATCTTTCTTTGCCAAATTTTTATTTCAGTGACTAAAAAATGGGGCTTTTGTAATTTTTTTACCAGTGAGAAAATATCAAAATTAGTTTTAGTAAATAATCATTATTTACTTTTTTCAAATATTGGGATAATAACTATGCATGGCTATTATCACTATAAATATAAAAACACATGAAGATATTGATACTGACTTTTTTTATAAACTCTGATTGTAAAACTGGCTGATAACTTACTGTATTAATTGACAAAGAAAATTAATAGATATTCCTGTTTTCAATAATGCTCATGCAAGGAGAATAAGCAGTTTTATTTTCAGTTAAGTTAATAAAAATCTCTTGCTGTAATTCAACCACACCACAAAGATAGATATTCAACAAGGATATATACTTTTGTGTAAGTCTTCTTTGTCTCTACAAACATATCTCAGAGAATCTAGATACCTTAACTTTTTTCAGTGCGATAAATAAATAGGAAATATCTGTTCACCTGTGTTTAATTTCCAAAAAGCACTGAGAACAGGCTGACCGAATAATTTCAGTTTTTGTTTAAACTTTTTGAAATAAGTAAACAGATATTTTGGGGTGTAGACTTCCATTGACTTTAAACAGCAATTGTGTGTTCCTTTTGTTTCGAACACTGTTAATGGATATTTGGGAGGTGTCAGGTATTGTTTATTCAACAAAAAGCTTTCAAGTCTGTTTGATTATATCGGTGGTTTTTTATTTTTTTGGCCAATAACAACTTCATAGTTCCTGTAGAAATATGAATACGCCCCATTAACTTACTTTAATGCACTTGTTACTACCCGTTATTTTTTACCTTTTAAAAAAGTTTATAGTTTCTTTTTATAAATTAGCTATTTAAGCTTTTTAGTTTCTTAGTTTCTATACTATGTATGAGGTAATGCTAAGATTAAAATATTGTAAGTTAGTCCTACAGAACATCTTATTTTTTTAATATTAAATTGAATCAAAGAGACAAAGACCCCTTAATAATATACCTAAAAGACTATTACAATTTTTTTTTTATAAAATGAGAAAGTGACCACTTGCCTGCCCGATTCCATGGTAGTTTTTTTATCTGGTTAGAGTTGGGAATGACAGACCCAGAATTTTTTCATGACAAACATTGTAAATTAAGAAAAAACAAAGTGTTTAAGCGTTCTAGCTGTTTTGTGTTAACAATTGATTTCTGTAATTGCATTTCTGGACCGTAAATAGCCTTTTTTTTGAAGTGCCACAAGAGCGCACAATCGGACTAGAGATTGGAGTAATTGCACTTGGATGGTCCGTTATCGTCGGTTTCTGAGGAGATGGTGATCACATGATACTGTTCTTGTTAGCGTCAGTCTCAAGTGCCGACAAAAATAACTACTTTGTCATTCAGAAGACATTGATTCCGTGATTGATTTTGTAATTTTGCTTTGTTCTTCAGTCATAATTTTCTTTCTCTTTATCTCTTTGTTGAGGCAGACCTTATCGGAATTATTGCCGCTCTCCAAACATTGTTCATGAAATGTCAAAATTCGCTGATAACCTACAAATCTGATGTGTCATATGAGGTCAAAGTTTTTTAAAAAGGCAAAAAGAGGGGGGAAAGATGTTATTGTTGAGTAAATATTCACTAATTCAACTGATAAATTACAACATCAATGTATCATAAAACAACATGTACTGCTTTTATTTATGATTAGAAAATGACTTAAGAGTAAAATAATCCAACAAGGTTTCAGCAATAAAGAAAAGTGCATATTAATCCATTCTGAGATATTTAAATATCAGATAAATGTTTTAAAATCAACCCATTACTTGGACAGTAAGAAAGGACAGAGTTAATGGAAAACTATTGATATTTTACTTAAGTTATTGATTCCTTTGAAGATGTAAATGGAAACTCGTAAACTCATTGAAATTTTTTAGCCTGTCATTAGTGTAGCAAATCTGCACAAAGGCATTGGTATAAAAGGACAAGAAACTTCACATGATTCAATGTCATCAACAAATAACTCATTCAGGGAATAATTTGCATTTGTCAGGATGTCAGTATAGAGATTTAACCTGCATCAATTTTTACTGTTAGTTTGGGTGGGAGGGGGTTCGGGTGTGACGTTAAATTGTTCCAGATTATGTCATGGATTTGATAAGCTGTAAAATCTAAGGTGTGCTTTACATAAGAAGAGAATGTATATGGGCTTTGCCTGTTGTCCAATCCTTATTGAATTTATTCAATAAAAATATGTTTAACGGTTAATCAAATAGCACATGTACATTAAGTTACAGTTAGCACAGTGGCAAAATGTAGAAAAAAGTTATATAGGACCTACATGTATTTGAAATAACCCCATTGAAAACCCTGTGTTGAAACATTTGTGTATTTTTCGTTGTTTTCACAGAGATGCCACTTTATCTGACGCCACCCCTCCCTCCTCCCCCACCCTGTCCCGGCGGGCCCGAGAGCGACCCACGGATGACAATGTGTTCTCCAGATTGACCAGCAATACACAGCCGCCCACATTACAGCCACCAAACAGGTAAACATAGAATATCTGGTACAGGTAAATAACCATTGATATTGATACGTAGACCCCCATTACACCCCTCAAACAGATGATCATTGACAATGATCTTCTGATGATCTGAAGATTTTAAAAGAAGAGAGGTGTAAAAACCAAATATTTACACTTGTAGAAGATCTGTACTTTTCAATTGAATACATAATTTATTTATGAATGGCAATCCATTAATGTCCAAGAATGTAGCTAAAAGGGCTGCCAAAGTACAAAGATTTCACTACTCTTTCTATTAAGTTACATGTTATATTTACTTGTATTACAGGGGGCAGATTGTGCCCAATACAGGGAAGGTACCACCCAGTAAGGCGGCCCCTGTGGTTTGTACACATACAGCAGAGGGCCACACTAAGGCGGTGCTGTCTCTGGATGCCACGGAGGACCTCTTGTTCACCAGTAGTAAAGGTGAGTAGAGAAATCATTGCTATATTCAATAGACATGCCAAACCAAATCTTTTTCATCCTTCCTCTACCCGCACCACCCACAAGAAAGTGTTAATATGCTCCTCTCTTAACTAAGATAAATTGTTTTAATACAACCATATGTGTCTCAACTCAATGGTTATAAAACCCAAAGAAACAAAGGAAACAAAATTGAAATTTGGAAAAAATTAGACATGTTTTGATACGGTTTTGTTTTTCAGACCGAACAGCCAAAATCTGGGACTTGCACACGGGCAAGGAGAAGGCCTCGTTCAGCAGCCACCCAAACAATGTGGTGTGTGTGAGGTACTGCCCCCAGTCCCGCCTACTGTTCACCGTGTCTCAGTCCTACATCAGTGTGTGGGACACCAGGGCTTCATCCAAACAGTGCATCAAAACCCTCAGGTAACCACAAACACACAGTCTAGATGAAATATTATAATATACTATAATAGATAAGAGCAAATTGGCATTAATCACATGCTATTCAAATAAGTGTTTTACTTTGAGAAGGAAATTTGACTATGATTTTAATAAAAAATTCTCTTTGTTGAAAAATGAATGAATAGGAAGATGAAAGCTGTATATATGTTTACTCTTTCAGTTCTTCTGGTTTAACCCATGATGGTTGTGTCAATTTTGGATCCACCCGTCAAATAGAGCTTGCCCCCGGGGAGCACCATATCAATGATATCGCCCTGAATGAGGATGGGACGGCTCTGTACAGTGCTGCTGGGAACGTTGTCCGAGTGTGGGACCTAAAGAGGTAACACTTATTCCATGCCAAGGGACATAACTACAAAAATTTAATAAGGAATGGAATTATCACTTTCTTCATTAGTACAATGTACAAAAAAAAATAAAAAAGGGGCTTCATCATTTTTTCGTTGTTATGCTCTGCAGTCAAATATTAACCTTTTCTCATCAACTCTGCAGTCACTAAAACTTCATCTCAAAGTTTGCCATTCGATACATTAATTGTATTGATATTTATCTTCACACAGTTTTGCTGCCATTGGTAAGCTGAATGGGGGACACCAAGCAGCTGTGATGGCTATAGCGGTGGACCGGTGGGAGTCCAAAGACATTGTCCTAACCGGGTCAAAGGACCACTATATCAAGGTAGGTCAAGGTCATAGGACCACTATATCAAGGTGAGCCAAAGTCAAAAGACTGCTATGTCAAGGTTGATCAAAGGCTGATCCAATGTAAATGGTGTAAAGGGAAAAAAAGTTTACTGGTACTTTGCTCACTCTGGATGCATTTCAAGCGGTGGCACATCTGTTGACTAATTTAATTCTCTTATTTAATTTTTGTAACTGTTTCTGGAATTTCTAGTGTTGTACTGTAAGTTACCATGCATTGATTATGATTTGCAGATGTTTGAGGTAGTGGAGGAGAGGGCGGGAATCATGACCCCCAAGTACAACCTGGAGCCGCCTCACTATGACGGGATCCAAGCGCTGTGTATCAGTCAGGACACACTGTTCAGTGGATCCCGAGATATGTGTATCAAGAAGTGGGATCTGTCCTCACAACAGCTCAAATATGTACGCAAATCTCACAAAGTTTTGAAAAAAAATTTTTTAATTTCATTTTAAGCACTTTTAAAGTTATATGAATCAAATTTACAGTTTACTTTAATACAGAATCTACCATGAATTAGCATTGATTGAAATTTATGAATTGCTCACTTCACTCTGCAAGCTTGTACATGTGTTTTAAATGTGCGTTTTGACTGTCTATTTGTAGTCTATAAATTCTGCCCACAAGGACTGGGTCTGTGCTTTGAAGTTCATGCCATCAAACAACATACTGTTCAGTGGTTGTAGAGGGGGCTTCCTCAAGCTGTGGAACATCGAGAACTGTAACCAGCTGGGAGAAATCAAGGCCCACAGCAGTCCCATCAACTCCATAGCTACCAACTCGTCGGCCATCTTTACAGCCTCCAAGTGAGTTTATTTTCAATTCTCATTCATCTTTATCAAAATAATCTCATTCCTTTGCATTCAAAATATGTTTTTTACCATAACTGAAGCATTTGCATTTTCAGATTAGTAAAAAATATATATGAGAGATACCATAATGCATTATTTCAGGCATGTAATGATTTTAACATAGAGAATTGCATATGCATAGAGAGATGTTGGGACTTGAAGCATAGCATATGATACACAATTAAACAAACATTATGTTTTATATATATTTTCAAATTGGTAGTGGTATTGTTTCAAACTACTAGGAAATCAAAGTAGCAATATAACTTATTTGTCTTTCAGCGAAACTGTAGTGAAATTTTGGCAGTACAGGAGAATACAAACATGTGAATTTTATATCTGACCTTTACATAACCGATTCAATGCATGCCCATAATGAAAGGGAAATAACTCCCACTGAACATAAAGCATGTGACATGAAGCAAACTCTGCAATTTATATTAACATAAATACGCCCTTTAATTCCAGTGTGCATAGTTAAATAAGAATGTTTTTTTTTTCTCTTTCATTTCTTTGTCTCTTCTTTTTGATAACTTATCAAACAATTTCAGATTACAATCACTGCCTTCCTTTCATTATTATACTGTACCTGTTAAAATTATTGTTTATAAATTTGAACAAATTTAAAATACAAACTAAAAGCATACACAATTCTTTTTAAATTAAAAAGAACTTAAACGCTGATGAACAACATTAAAAAGTCATAAAAAGTGGTAAATTTATGTGAAATACATTGGATGTTTACAAGTATTGAAACTAAAACAATAATCCTTCTTGTCTCTTTTTTTAGCTTTTGCTCAACTTTCAAAAGCTTTCTATCATTATTTAAGACTTATTGTATTAATTTTTTTATCTCATTTATTTTTATTTCTGTAGTGACCACACTGTGGGAATCTGGGCCATCAAATCGGGAGCAGACGTCAACGAAAACGGGGAATGTCTGGAGTAAAAAACCAAGCTACAAATTCCGCAATAAGTCTCTTGTTTGATGGCATCTTGTCAATAACTAGTTATCAATTGAACATTTGATTTTGACTGTGCTTAAGAATATTCTCTTTATTTGCCATGAATTTTTCAACGGAGCATTCAGTGAAATGGAATATTCTCTTGTGATCGTGCTTATTAAGTTTCCATAGAATGCTACAGATGCTTTAAATGGAGATCACAAGGCATTGATGAAAGTGCAAACAGATATTATTGTCCATCTAAATGCAGAATTGTGACAGTTTCTACAAATTGACACAAACAGGCATCCTGTTAAATAATTGAAATACATGTGTACCTACGGTATATACAATTCCAAAGGAACAGTGCTTCGTTGTGTAAGCTGCCTTTACAAGAGCCAGTATTTTCTGTTGGATTTCTTGTTGAATATTTTTTTTCTGTGACTTTCTTGATAATGTGTTATGAATGTACATCATTAGAACCAGGCTGGGCTATGTCTGTGTTAAAATGTACCTCTGATATTGTTACAGTGCTACGGTTGTGATTCTCTGTGCTGCAGCTTTAACCAGCCAAATGGGGCACCAGGCTTTATTACATGAATGATTCACCAATAGTTTATAGTTAAAATGAACATGTATTTTTGAATTAATTTGTAGTTCCATGTCCTTTGGAAGGATTAACTTATTAATAGTTCAGATTATATAAACTTGTTTCTTAAGTAATGTTTTATGTACTGTATAGAAAATTACTGTAGGAATTGTGTATTGTTCTTATAAGTCTTCCACTGATTCGTTATCAGATACACCGTATTATTGAAGAATCATGTAGTAAATATGATTTCAGAATTTTTAAGTCACATTTATAGAATTGTAGTGTTATTATTATCTAATGGCCTTGTTTTCACACTCCAATTATGGACTTGCCAAATCTCTGCATGTGAATTGATGTTCTTTTTTTTTTTTTTATAAACGCTAGCTACTACATCAGAATATTGTTATGGCATTAAGAGTTACACACCTTAATCATTTGAAAAGGCTGAGCCTTTTCTAGAGTTATCTTTCCTTTAAGAAATAATATTCCATATTAGTCTGATTATATTGATATTTTTTGTTGAACTCACTTTGTTCATCTGTTATCTGTTTAGCAATTATTACATTCCACAAGTTCTCTATAAGTTAACTGTCTGTCAGTTCTCTGTAAGTTAACTGTCTGTCAGTTCTTTATAAGTTAACTGTCTGTCAGTTCTCTGTAAGTTAACTGTCTGTCAGTTCTCTGTAAGTAATATAATAACTGTCTGTCAGCTATTATAACTATAAGTTAACTGTCTTTGAGCTTTCTATGTGTAATCAGGGCTAGTTTTACACTACACAGTTTTATATCTATCATTTTTATGTTTCAAAGGGGAACAGTATAGAATTTTTCAAGATTCTTTATTGAATTGAACAACCGAAAGCTGATCTCACTTTCTGATTTACTATTGTTTGTATTCATTCTCAATGAATTATTTTGCATTTTGATCAAAAGAAATGGTTTTCATGTGATATCATAGATTTTGTTTTTATTTCACATCAGTTCAAGATTGTATTTTCAGAAACATTCAGATATGTTAAAATTTATATAACTGTTCTTGTTGTAAATCAGTTCATCATGACGAATGTTTCTCATAACAAATTTGTCTTTCACTGTGATCATGTCATATACATGAATTAATGTTTTGTTTAACAGGGATCTGAGTTGTTATGTTTTACAACCATTTTCATTTTTTGTTTTCATGCATAATACATGTATTTCATCAGCTGTATTCTGTACTGACCATCAATATCAACAGGACATCCAAACAAAGTAAAAAACGATAAAATTGAAATATTTAGTAATCAGTTCATTGTTATCTAACCATTTTAAAAAAAGGAGTTTAATGTACTATACAGTAATGTGTTGAACACTAATACATGTATGTAGTCACAGTTAACTGGGTAGTATGAATTAGTTGTCTCACGGTAGCAGTAGTGCTTGATGTAGTTAGGCTGTCTCAGTTATTTATGTCAAGGGGCCACGCCCCCTCCCCCTCCCCAATCCCCCATGGTGAGGGAGAGAGGGGGGGTGATGCTTAATCTTTATTTCAGGGAATTGTTTCTTTTTTGAATTAAGCACTTGTGTTTATTTTTTTAACTGTTATTGCTGATACAGTATCTCCATTGTCATTGTGAGCATATGCTTGCTGAAAAAGTAACAACTGAATAAATATTTTATATACTAATGAAGTTTTGTGTTAATTTTCAAAAATTATTCTTTTTTTAATGGAAGTTGGCATTGGAACCTGCAAAAAAATAAATATACTGTAGTTTGTTCTAAAACATTAGCTATACAACACGGAACCTTCATGTTTGCCACTCATTTTCAACTATTTTTACAACTAAAACACGCTTATAACGAAGTGCCAGGGACAGGCAATTTTGCTTCGTTATAAGCGTAAATCGTTATATCCGTCTATAGCTAGTTTACAACATGTAATAAAGTCAAGGGGAATGAAAATAGCTTCGCTGTAAGCGTCAATTCATTATAAGCATGTTCGCCACAACTGTGTTTTACGTATTTCAGTAGCGTCAACCTCTTTTGTCCATGAACACTATTTTATTGTGACATCAACTGTCCATTCAGTAAATCACGATTGATTTTTTTCGGCTGGTTTTAAACAGAAATATTTTTTGCACCATGAACTGAGAATGTCTTTGCTTTCATTATTTTGATAATAGAAAATTTTTTAATAAGTTCATCAATTTAAGTTTTCAGTTGATTTTGTTCTCAACTGAGAATTGAATTACACTCATATATATATGACGTAATGGGACTCTCTCTGTTTAATATTTCATAGTCCACTTTGTTAGATCTAAAAGTGTGTTTGCTTGCAATACTGTGATAATGGTAAAAATTTAATAAATTCAGATCAATTGAGTTTCTCAGGTAAATCTATACTGAAATTCTGTTCTCAACTAAGAATTGATGATGTAAGTAATCTCTCTCTCTCTCTCTCTCTCTCTCTCTCTCTCTCTCTCTCTCTCTCTCTCTCTCTGTTTAAATATTTCACAGTCCAAAGGTTTGGAAACTTAATTGTATCTATACAAGATTTAAATACTTCACTGAATCCCATTAGGCGATATCTGAGAGGATTAAAGCCCCACGGTTTAAAAGGATTTGATTTTTTTTTTCAAATCAATCGAATTAATGTTGCTTAAAACTTTTCCTAAAATATTCGCAGAAAATCTACCAAAAATACATTTATCGATATAAACAGAGTATGTATAATTTTTATGCTTCCCAGAATTTATAATTTTATTACATAGATTACTGGTATATACTTTTAATTTTCGACCTCTCGCCACGGGAATGATAAGGGGTTTGTTTACATTTGCTATGGCGATCAATGAGTTTTAAACCTCCTGTACGAACCGAAACATGGCGTCTTCAGCTAAAACACTGTAACGCTACTGACACCGCATTATGTACACGTTTGTGCAAATTAAGTCACCGAGGGGAGATTAAGTACGGATTAATTAATTAGAGGAGGAGGGATTGTTTTTTGCAAGTGCAGGTAAAACTCAGTTTTTGTTGTCAGTAATTTCTGCAGTTGTCATGAAATAGTTATACAATATCAAAGAAGGGATGGATTTCGACATGTTATAATGATTGTTTATACCTGGTTTTTGCAGAGGGAGAGAAGGAAGGGGGTGGGGAGGGGGTTCTTCTGTTATTATGACGTCAAAATTGTAATATTACTTGAGATAGTTTGATAGCATGTGCAATTGAAGCTATTTTCATTAGTATACAGAGAACCCATTAATGATTGAGAGAGAATCGCCACTCGATTTTCTAATATTTAACATTCTGATTTCTTTTCTTGCAGCTATCCAGAAATTGTGATGAAATGGATGTAGAAAATATTTCAAACAAGGTATAGCATGTTATAATTAGCAAAATTGGAGAAGAATTATTGAACGCCAAATAAACAATTTGCAAAAAAATGCTTCATCGAGAACACTGCCAAGTTTCGTGTATGTAAATCATTAAATACATCGTATTGTTCCTTCTTAAATATTTTCATGCACATATTTATTTGTATAAGCAAAGCGTATTCAATAATGAGCATAATACTTCTGAATTGGTCGCAATAAGTGGACATAAATTGAATACACGCTCTCTGTGTTTGTAGAATATCCGTCCCATAATTGTCGTGCCAATAATCGAGAAATATTGCTAATAAATGGAGTCTGTTGTGTGTATTTACTTTGCCTGTAGAGTTTTCGTAACTGTACAAATAATCCTCTATATGCCTATCAGGCCCCTATATATGGTGTGAATTACTCACAAATTTATATTATCCCAGAGAGCGTACAGGTACAATTGAATATGCTTTGAATTTTAATCTGTCGATAATCTGTATAAGAGCTGACGGCTAATGCATTAATGGTAAGGAAACTACACAGTGTGTTCGCGATTACAGGTTCAAACAATGACTGAACCCTGTTAAGGTTTGTTTTACAATTTATTTATGACAAGATTTTTATTCTTCATGCATGCTTTATACCGTGTTTCGTTTTGGAGGCGTTCTTTAAATATGTATGAAGTTTACTTCATACTGCGTTTATGATAGGTCCTATATATATACCCAGGTTATAGGTACTGTATTTTAATTTTTATCGACACAACAAATGAATACCCAGGGTAATTCAATGATTTAATTAATTTATCAATCCTTTTCATGACTCCCTGACAAGAGCGATGGGCAGGTTATTTCCTCAATTGTCTACCCATCAAATGCCAACCTGCTATTAGTGTGTTAGTTACGTCATACTTTTCTATTTTAAATGCCTTATCCAGGAATCATATAACTTTTAAATTGTTTTTCATATTGGATTCTACATAAGGTGGGTTTTTTAAAACCTAAACCACGAATTCCTAGCAACGAAATTCACTTTTGATCCGATGTCTCTAGATAAGCCCAATTCTATCGGGGGGTTTGTCACCCTTTCTATGATATTATTTGACAGCTTTGGTCGTATTTCTGTCTGTTCTATACATGACTATAACTTGACGTCCTGTTTTATGGGTTTTTAGCTCCACTATCACATAGAGGAGGGAGAATTGAGAGAGATACAGTTTCTCCTGGACCCAGTCCTAGAGAAGGCAGTCATCTTACAGATCGAAGAGAAGGTAAATATATATACTAGTATGGATGTATTCAAATGTAGTTTCAATTTTTGGAAGTATATTGTACAGAAAATTACGTAGGGCGGTCTAAGTATGGTCGCATAAGACAGAGAGTCGCATAAGACAGAGAGTCGCTTAATACAGAGAGTCGCTTAATACAGAGAGTCGCTAATGCAGTCTAGACTGTACCTGTAATGACCCGGCGACTCTAAATCAATTAATTCATAAACCTGATCGATATCAATCGTAAACCGAGACATCACACTATCATGTAGTTAGATATTTGTATTTATTTAAATCAGATATCATTATAACCTAAATACGTGTAGTATTTTATTTCGTCCTCACTTATTTTTCAGGTCACGATTCCCACGTAATTCTAGTCAGATATCGTTAAATTCATTCAGTCAAGCATATTCATCATCATCATCGAGTCAGATATTATCTTTTCCCATCTAGTCAAATACCGGTATCAGCCTTGTTTAAGTCAGATATCATTTCAGCCCATCTAGTCAAACATCATCTTTATTCTATCCATTTCCTATCTTAGCAAGGACTCAAAGTCATTCTAAAACCTCTGGACATACGGTACATCATAAAATGACCACAATCATCTTTTTGGGGCACTATCTTATCTATCTTATATTAATTTCACATTTCACTTTTAAAAATCATAAACAACCATCAACGGAGAACAATTTATTTTAACAATACACAGAGAATCCCACCCTCACTTATATGGCATTCTTGATAATGCTGCTAATTTAAAACTCTGTCTGCAAAGGTCTTCAATTACTGACAGAGCTCAAAATCTGTACCAGAATCTATAAATCCAAACAGATTACACCTTTTCGCAACACTGACCCGCGGGGAACCGGACTCTCCGAGTCCTAATCCACACTGTGATGATCCGGGAAAACCATTAACAGAAAAAGACAGACAATAGCTACTAACTGACGTCGATCTGTTTTGTGTCTTCCCCATTATTCCGAGTATTTACGTCATTCTATTTTTCAGTTTTTACAAAGACAGCCATCCACAGACCCCGTTAACCTAGCAATAACACACAAACAGGAACAGGTCGCCATCTACCTGGTGGAGAAAGAGTTCTCTGTAGACAGGGTGTTTCATGTAAGTAGATTTTTTTATAGTCTTACTCGCTTCATATGGTGGAATCTTCAGAGAGAGAGAGAGAGAGAGAGAGAGAGAGAGAGAGATTGTCTCTACACTTATGTCCATTTTATTTTCAATGTGTTCAGATCAATGTGATACATGATATTTACTCATAAATATTCGTGTACATTGGGCAAAACCCGTAGTTGCTGAAAGGAAGCCGACTTTAAGAGACTATATATAATTACATGTAGATCTATAAGTTGGTCCGTGGTCGATGTTAATGTCTGGGTGTTTGGTGCCATGGTCGTTTCATACTTTATTTTTCGAATTTTGTAGATATTTTGGTGGATACTTTTAAGCATGTAATTCAAATCAAATTTGTCGTATTTTTATAATTAGAATATAAAATGTACAAAGTTCTTAAACGGATGACTTTAAATCATTTACACTCTTGTTTTGCTAAAATATCACGTCGTTTCTTATTCTATTTTTGCTAATTTGACCACAAGTAAACTAATTTTTATTTCAATAAAGTTCTTTCAAATGAAATTTGTATTACTCTCGCGATTTCTGTTGATTTAGGTCAAATCGATCTTCATTAATTATTAACAAAGAGACGATGAGAGTCTCACTGAATGCTGCCGATGGGTTGTTGTATTAGTCTATTGATTGTGTTATCCAAACTATAGTGAGATCTCAGATTATACCGATGTGCCTTGTGTATGACTTCATTAAAAAAATGATACTTTATCTAGTAATATTGTCTTGGCATGACTTTGCACCTTAAAATTTTTTTTACTTTAAACCAATTCATGCTTCTAAACAAACGTGTACGTTGAAATTAATATATACATGTGATCCCTGTTGGTACGTTAGTCTAAAGACATAGTCATGCAATATCCATTGGACGTATTGCAACTCACAATACCCCGACCCGAGCGGCAGCAGAATATCTATCAGTAAACGCAGATTAAGATAATTCAATCTGAAGGTTGCTAACGTTATAAAGAGACCCACACAAAAATGCACGTTTTGTATTTTAATACAACACTGCACCAGACCGGATTGATAGTAAGAGATCTTGGACGTCCAGATTCTTATTTTCAAAGAGGAAAAAAAGGAAGGAATGGTGGTTTTAATGTAGACTTGTATCTGAAGACAGTGTTCAAATAGACCCGTCGTTGTTGTGGTTTTGCAGTGGGACAACCAGAACTGTGACCAGTGGTGCTACTACGACCACGGTGTGGACATCTGCGCCTCAGAATACACCGCGGCCGACCACGCGGAGAAACAGAACCTGTACAAGCTCAACCAACTCATCAACGAAATCCGCCAGGGAAAGAGGAAGCCCGGCCATGGTCTAACGGTGCTCAACATCCCCAACTATGTAACCAAGTCCGCCGTACAACGGCAGGAGGTCAAGGCTGAACGGGTAGGTGTCACATGATAAGGTCAAGAGGAGTGATAAAGGTGGTTTTCCACTGTGGGACTATATTTTGACAGGCGAGCTCACATTAGATTTCAGTTTCAGTCGCAGTATATTATTTTTCACAAAGTGAGTCTTAGGCTCAAATTAGGTCATTTATGACCTTTATGGCCCTAGTTGCTTAAATACATTTTTTAGATGAAAACACTGGTTTTAAAATTCCGTCGCCATCATTTAATCCAACAAGACAGATTTGTATCTTCTAAGTAACAAGCAAATTGGTAAAATAGTCAAGCTAAGAGGGGATTAATAAGTTTCATCGATCGATCCGTCGCGAGATGTGTTTGGTTGTTTGCATTTATATGGCATTGGTAAAGAAAGTATGCTGGATTTTTTTTTAGCATTTATACAATATGGAGGCACCCAGAAGAAAGGACGTTGAGGATGCGCATGAAATACTCGATAAATACGGGAAAAACTTTGTAACGAAGGTAAAGGCTTAAGTAGCGTGTGAAAGTGAAATTTCAGTGGGATTTTTTGGACTATAGACAAATGATTGATTTTAATTATTTACTGATTAATATAAAACGATATGCATTTTTTCTTTTCAGGAAGGAAACACCCTTCTTCATTTGTATCTAGAAAAACCCAAGGTGTATATCTATATCTTTGCCAATGCAGGTGTACCCGTAAACATACAGAACACGGTAAGCAGTAAAGCGTTTAAGGTACACTGCTCCCTTAATAAGACACGTAACTCTTGTTCGGATAAACCATTATTATTTCTTCATCAAATTGTAATACCTTTTCAAGTTCCGACCCTCAAAGTATGGTAGATGCTTGTGCGATTCAGTTGCAGTTTGAATTTCTTTTCGAAAACAATCATAAAAAAATAACCTCACTGGGGAAGGGCTAATTGAACTTTAAACTAGAATAAAAATGTGCAGTGAAATTACAGGTACCATCTATTATTAATACATGTAGTATCACCCATTTTCCCTGTACAGGATGGGGACACGGCGCTTCACATCGCCGTCCGTTGCGGACTGCTGGATTCTGTGGAGGCTTTACTACAATGTAGTGCAGATCTCGGAATCAGGAACAAAGTTAGTAAAAACGGCATCCTTATAATCCTCTCAAGATCTGTTCAGTGTGGATATCAAATCAAATGTTCAGAAGTTTATTCACTGTGGGATTATGGAATCATAATCGTAAAGGGTTTTTCGTATGGTACATCTTTTAAGCATTTATTATCCCCGAAAACATCAGTGCTCTGTAAAAAAATGAAATTTAATCTTTTAAAAAATTGACATCTTGCAAATTTATCTTCCCTTGGATAATGTTGAAAACTTTACTGGTAGGTCAATTGATTGCCGCGAATCAATAAGTACAATTTCACTGTATGTTTTTAATTATGCAGTAATTTATTGGATAGATAAGATAAGAAATATGCATAGCAAGATTTCTTCTCCCCGTGCTTCCACATTGTAATAAAGACTGTTGTGTATCTCTGATAGATGGGAATGAAGGCGATGGACGATGCCGATCCAAAGAGAGAGGACATCACGACTTTGTTAAACACATTCAAGGTACATACATTGCAGTGTAGATCAAGGCGATTTATATCAGTGATTTGTATGACTTGAAAAATTCGATAGATTTATTACAAAAAAGAAATTCGTTTTGGCAGTTCCATGGAAGGAGATAAGTCTGAGACAGAGAGTGAGGTATCCTGTCACTGCAGCATTTAATGTACTCGGACTTCATTGTATTTAGTCAGCAGTGATCGCATGGAACAATATCTATATATTCACCATGTCTATTTCATTTCCATACAGGCTTTCTTTATAAATATATGTTTTATTTAATGGTATATGTTATGAAAATCATGCAATTTCTTACACATACATTTTAAAAAGATCTAGATGTAAGATGCACGATTTGTGTTATATAACTAGTTCATTTTCAGAGATTATGCCAAAATCTCATAGGCTTACAATTTTAATCTGTCTTGTTTGAATTTCACCACGCAGCCTGGCATTGTTACCGCCATTTGTAAAGGCAATATTAGGACTATAGAGATATACAAGCGCTTTTGGGGTAGCACAGAGGCGGTGACTAACAAGGTACAAGGGGAACAGTTGTAGGGACCAGCCAAAAACTCGATGTCAACACCATCCAGAGAACATATTTTGTTTTGCATTGTGTTGTCTAACGCTTGAGCGTATATGCCACATTTTACAAGTCCCAACCCCCTCAAAATGTGATCAATTGGATTAAGGGATAATGATTATATATAATGAATCTTTTTTTTTAGTTACCAATTCCAAATTTAGCATAATGACCCCCAACATCAGAAAATATGCTCTCTTTTTCGTAATTCGAGGCGTTGACAACGAGTTGATCGCTGCACTACTAATGAGTTCTGATGTGCGGACATGTCTGTAGTTGTTTGTATTGTAGCTGCTCTGGCGTGTGCTCACGATATAGCATGTGTAGTCGTTTGTCCTTATTTGTAAAATCGTCCTCTGTTTCAATACCATGGAACAATGCCAAGTATTGAGATGACGAGTGTGTATGTGTATGTCTATAAATGTTGTGGATTTTTTGTGTTATCCTAGAATTTATGTTAAAAATTCCGCAGTTACAACGTCTTTACCCAATAACAATTAAACAGTTTTTGCAAGGGATGATAAAATCTTCTGACTTACAAAGTTTTGACACAATTCTTCAAATAATTACATGTAAATTAATTTTAAAAAGACTGAAAAGTTTGGAGCGATGACGTTGTGACTGCGTGGTTTTTACATTAACTTTGCTCTAACCTCAGCAGTTCTCCGCTCGCCGCGTCATAAAGCGGTCGTCTAAGTCTTCTTGTTTTCTAGATCTGTATGTTAGTCTGTGTTTCATATACATTCTAGCCCGGAGTAATGGAAGCCATTTACCTAGGAAAGAACCATATTTTAGATCGGTTACTGAAACGGTCATGGTGCAGTTTATGCAGTATTGTCAAGGTAACCGTTGAACTTTGCCCTTTGAATTTCGTCATCCGGGTCTTCTGTAGAGTTAGTTTTAGGCTAGATTCCTTTTTGAAAAAGTAGATTTAGTATTCCGTCGTAGTTTTTTAAAAATTTATTTAAGGCAGATAATTTCTTAGCTTTTCGGTAAAAGTGAGTGACTGAAAATCCCGCTTTATTTTGAAATAATTGTGTGAAAAGATTTATGATTATTTTTTATTAAAATTAACATCTAACATGTGTCTATTTACATTGTTAATTGAATGAAGTGAATTTAACTTCCTTCTGTGTCAATGTTTTATGAAATGACGTACAAATGATCCTTTGATACATGTTTATGTACCATAAATTCAATTTCAAAGTTTTGTATTACGTCAAATTAAAAACATTTGAACGATATAAGTCTTAAAGTAACTTTACACCAAATTTCACTTTTGAATGAACAGTGAAAGAATTTGAAAAATGTTAAATTTAAACCACTAACCAGAAATATAATACACATATTTCGACATTTTAGGAAGGTAGAACTCTTCTAGAATTTGCAGAGGCAAAGGCCATGACAGAGAAAGGCACAGTTGCCAGCTGTTTCCGTATTCTTCAGGAATTCAGGAAAACCAGTGTAAGTCTTTACTGATTGGCCTGTACACGTCACCAAGAGTGACCCCGAAAACAAGGAATTTCGGAATAAGTAGCTTTTGCCTTCATATCATTTTAGGAACTTATCCACGCCGTTTTATGCGAGGACGTGGAAACAGTTAGAAGTATTATTCAAAATGAAAAAGGATGGGCTGTAAACCTTAGGTTTAAGGTAGGTCATACCATTTCTGAAGCAACCTGTGTGAATTCAGTCAATTTGAAACCGCACCTGAATATTAATTAATACGAAATGTGTTTTTTTAAAGGATCGAATCGGAAAGACTCTGCTGTCACAAGCTGTAGACGCCAACAACTTGGAGCTAGTAACGCTGTTAGTGGATTCTCCCGCCTGTGCAAGAATCAAAGGCATCAGAGTCCGAGAGCATGAAGGGGTCAGTGAAAATAAATCTCTCTCTCTCTCTCTCTTCGATTTTCTTTTATAGTATTTTCTCTGTTTTTTAGACAAATGTTACAGTGCCATTATTCCACAAGTCTCTCCATCCCGATATCAACATCGACATCGCCAAATACCTCCACTCCGTCATGCGGGACCCCTCTGAACACTCCGAAAAAGACAAGGTGGGTGGGGCCGATTGGACAATGGGTCAATTCGTTCACTGATTGATTGATGCAAATCAATTTTTAATTGAAATTGGTGAATATATTGATATTGTTTCTTTATTTAGAACGGCAACACAGCAGTATTAAGGGCGATAGAAAATGGCTGTTCCGTCAAGTTTGTTCAGTGGCTGATCCAGTGTACTAAGGGACTGTGTCTTGTGGACAGAAATAAGGTAAGCAGGAGATACTCTCTTTGTGTGATAATGCAGGGTGGCGGCCTGTCCGATAGTAAGGCAAGCTGGCGGTCAGTCATTGAAATGATAGAGTAAGTTGGTAGTACTTGTCTTGATTCTAGTAAGAGAAGCTGGCAATATGCTTATTTATAAGGTCTCATTTGTTTGATGACGTCCTATAACATTGCCAAATAAAAACTGTTTTTATGATAAAAATATGTTCTTTGTATTTTAAAACTTATTTATTTATTTGACACCACATATAACTTCTTTTAATAGTTTTTTGGCTGTTTTTAATAAAATACCGTATTTAATGTAATCAGGAACATAAACATTCTTTTTTTTACAATAAGATTCCCAATCACTAAAAAATTAATCTGGAAAAACGAAGAGGATTGACCACCTACTCGCAAAATAAATGGTTTTTGTACATTGTATTTTGAAATCCTCCCATGAATGGCCCAATGCCGACTGTTGCTCTTTTATGGGTGTTTGACATCTGTCACAATTTTTAAAACTGTAATATTGATTGTTTCATTGCAGGATGCTCTAACTCCAAAGGAACTCGCGCAATCGCTCAACAGGGACGACATCGTTCAAATGATTGATAAGGTAAAGTCTTACTTTGACAACTTAATGTTCTTTACATACAGAGAAAAACTATAATATATTGTTTCATTATACAGTGAAACACGCTTAAAGCGAAGTGCCAGGGACAATCATTTGTGATTTATTATAAATATAATCATTGTTTATCCGTTAAGTGTTTTTTTTTTAAATTCAAAACTTGGTATGGGACACTTGCATGTTGTGACATACTATTTATCAAAATAAACAATAAAATCAAGTGTAATTTCATAAACAGTTTCTTTCCCGAAATCGAACTTTAATAGCGTAGCGCAGTGGGTAAGAGGATTCGCTATGAACCTTTAAGTCATCAGTTTGAATCCCGCTTGGGTTTTAAAACTTTTTCCTTTCCAAAAATCTTTAAAACGTATTTTTTTTTTAACTAAATAGGCTAATATTTAAAAATTCTAAACCGGTGAAAGTATTTTAATTCTAAAGTACTAAGTTCTTTAATCTACATTAATATCGACAGATGTTCCATACCACCTTAAGGAAGCAATGTGGTCAACAAATTCACCATCAGATCTACCTTAAATTTTTTAGTTATGATTTGTTTAGCTATAAACTATTAATTTTGTAAAGAAAATTCAATATATTTATGCTTTTGAATTTGCGTGTTTTCTATTTAGACCTCTTCTTCTAAAGGAGATAAATAAAGTCTAAAATTGACCAAGATCATCCAGCCCTATAAGCGTAAATTCATGCTTTAACTATATTTTTAATTATTACAGTACATAATCGAAAAAATGGTACCAGCCCAGTTGCCAAAATTTTCTGGGTGCTTCCTCAAGGAAAAAGACATCTCTACTATCAAAGATGAGGTGGGTCAATGCATTTCAGAAAATCATTTAATATATATTTTATAGAGATACGTGGATTTTTAATCTTTGCACCTTCACAAGAAATAAATGATATCTCATGATGCCGTTTATTATATGATTGATGGCATAGTCTGTTTCTAAAATTTCATTTCAAGCATGTATCTTTTTTATTTCTTGACAAGCCTATGTACAAGAGTTGTTTTTTTTTACCATGGGCTCTATTTTTTACTATTTATTCAGCAAACTGGGAAGACGTTGGCAGAGAAAGCGTTGGAGGACGATCGTTTTGATGCGCAAAAATGGCTCAACTTCCATGATGTACAGGTAAGGCAGACTCATTCCTGCTAGAACTGGAAATGCGCAATGCATCATTGTTGGCGGAAATTAGAATTTCGGTTTTTGTATTTCATTAAACTGATCGATTTGATTTGATATTTTAGAATCACGCAATTCGTCTGTTTGAGGCGGCGGCTCTCGGGAATGCAGACATTGTAGAGAAGACGTACGATTCAAACTACAGGGACAAGGTGAGCTTATGGAACGCCTCAACTGCCTTATGTAGATAATCTTCATAATATGATGATACTTCAACATTACATGCTGATACTTTAACATTACATGATGGTACTTTAACATTACGTGCTGATAGTTCAACATTACATGCTGATACTTCAACATTACATGCTGATACTTTAACATTACATGATGGTACTTTAACATTACGTGCTGATACTTTACCATTACATGCTGATACTTTAACATTACATGATGGTACTTTATCATTACGTGCTGATAGTTCAGCATTACATGCTGATACTTCAATATATGATGGTACTTCACTATGCGGTGGTTCTAAAAATAGGGAAGTTTTAACATTGGGCCGTTTCTCTGTTTCAGAGATTGATCATATATATATAGGACTAAGGTCCACTGAGACTAGTTTGGATCATGTCAAATAGCTGGAACTACAATTGATAAAAAACATTACATGCTGATACTTTAACATTACATGATGGTACTTTAACATTACGTGCTGATACTTCAACATTACATGCTGATACTTTAACATTACATGCTGATACTTCATTATATGATGGTACTTCACTATGCGGTAGTTCTAAAAATAGGGTTAGGGAAGCGTCGCCTAGGGAACGAAATATGCTTAAACTCAGAAACACGTGGATGCCTGTAAAGTTTTTAACACTGGGCTGTTTCTCTGTTTCAGAGATTGATCAGATTGGACTAAGGTCCACTAAAACTTGTTTAGATCGAGATACTCAACAAATGCTACTATTTGATTAAGTGTTGTCTTTTAAATGGGTCATTTTAAATTTTATAGAATGGCTGCATTGTGAGTTCATTGGGGCTCAGCGCATAAAAATCAGGGGGTACCAAAAGTTCTTCAGGGAATTTTGGTCTAAAAATGTGCATTCAAAACCCAATCTTTTGGCGCTTAGTCAGAGCGAACAGCTAATTATTTTTTTAAAAAGCACCTAAACAAATACTTCTGTCATTCATGTTACATGTAGATTCCTGGAGATCCACGTGAAAGAGTGGGCAATGAAAGCACTGATTTGTTCAACAGTACAGTTACTGCTAAAATCAGATTCAACAGCAATGCAATGCTTTATCTTTGCATGATCTTATAAGTTGCATGTGTGGTTGTCGTTTGCCTAAATACATTGCACCAAAACAAATCATTTGTTTCGACAATATTTTTATTCAGTAGAGATCGTCTCTCATGAGCTGTAGTGTATTGTGTTCTTCTTCAGTTACAGCTTTTTTTTTAAAATTTTTTTTATTTTTGTTTACACATAAATACACATACACACATATTTCAGACATATTTCATACATTTCAAAATTATACATATTGTAATATCTTATTAATCTAAAGGAAATAGATTATCCGTGTAGGGTGAAAACGTGTTTTCTTGCCAAAAAAAATATATAGATAAAAAAATAGCAGTAAATGAAAAGAGAAAAAGGGAGATATAGAAGATAAAAAAAATACAATAGAAAAGGGGGTACATGTATCAAAATATTTGTTCACAAGTCAATATAATAAAAAAAAAAAGAGAATAGTTAAAGCAATCACATATGTCATAAATCTTGTTATAATTTCTCACAAATTGTTTGCCAGTGGTTTTCATAATCTGAGTATCTACAGTTTTTCAATAACATATACTTTTCAAGCAGAATCCCGTTTTTTATTAATTGTAGTTCCAGCTATTTGACATGATCCAAACTAGTCTCAGTGGACCTTAGTCCTATATATATATGATCAATCTCTGAAACAGAGAAACGGCCCAATGTTAAAACTTCCCTATTTTTAGAACCACCGCATAGTGAAGTACCATCATATAATGAAGTATCAGCATGTAATGCTGAACTATCAGCACGTAATGATAAAGTACCATCATGTAATGTTAAAGTATCAGCATGTAATGTTAAAGTATCAGCACGTAATGTTAAAGTACCATCATGTAATGTTAAAGTATCAGCATGTAATGTTGAAGTATCAGCATGTAATGTTGAACTATCAGCACGTAATGTTAAAGTACCATCATGTAATGTTAAAGTACCATCATGTAATGTTGAAATATCAGTATGTAATGTTGAAGTACCATCATTTAATGTTGAAGTATCATCATATTATGAAGATTACCTACATGAGGCAGTTGAGGCGTTCCATATGAGCTAGTTATTTCTTTTTCTCTTTTTATACAATAATGGATGCATCCTACAACCAAAATAAAGATATTGTGCAGATTCTTTTTGGGTAAAGCTTAAATTTAAAAATGTGATTTTTTTTCTTTTTTTCTTTCAAGAATACATGCAATAATCAGCAAAAACACAGCGGTAGAATTGCTTATTTGCTATCCAAATCCATAATTTTTTAATTTCAGAGACGAAGTGAATTTGTTATGCACCAAAATACATTTCGGAAATTTTTACATGTTTTCATAATTAATACTAGTATTAACAAAGTAAACAAACCCAATGCTTTTTTAGATGTCGAAAATTAAATTCATTATTTATATTTATACTGGTTACTATAAAGCACTTTTTGTCCTTCGTTTTTTTGGTAGAATGGGTACACCGCCATGATCCGTGCCGTGGCCTTTCAGCAGTACGAGGTGGTCCGATATCTCTGTATAACCCGCCCCGTACTGAAGTCCATCCCAGACAACGTAAGGTTGCGTTTTTTTTAACAGATTAACAGTGCTGTTGTTGTTTTTGATTTTTAGATGAATAATTCAATTATACGCAATATGCACCTAGTTGGTATAAATATTGACAGACTGTGCGTTTGCTTGTGTAAGTTTAGTTTACACATATATATTTTTATTCTTTTACTTTTGACATTCAAAGAAATCACCAGAACTTTGTCTTTTGAAGTGCAATCGGTATCCTCTACATTATGCTTATGCGCTACCAGAGCTGTTCGGGAGGAAATTCATCGAGTTATTATTGGAACAAAATCCACAGGCTCTTGAACAAAAAGTAGACAAGGCAAGCTCAAGCTCAAGCTCTCTCTCTCTCTCTCTCTCTCTCTCTCTCCATTGTCTACAATTCTAACATCTTACACTATTTTTACAGGACGGACGATCTCCAGCGGATTACGCTAAAATAAGAGATTCTTTGGAAATTCAAAAAATGCTGTATGATGCCAGAACATTGGATCTGTACGGAAAGGTATTGTTGTATCAACCATTTACTTATTTTGTATCGCTGACCGACTTTCAAGTTCAATTTTTTTCAAAAACTGAAGGTTAAAGGTTCATATTAATTCATCTGTCAATCATTTACAGAGGGGCCCGCCCTTAGGACCATGGCCTGACGGTGCGAGTCGCAGACCCCCAGACGAAAATCAACCAATGGATTTCCTTGACGTCATGTGATCTCTTCCACGTGACCATTATTTTTAGTAACATTTCAAATGCTGTGATAAAAAAGCTCAACGTTTTCCAAAAAAACCCTCTGTATCATATGATGTATATTTTTCAACTCGATATGTTGTTTAATTGTAACAATTAATAAAATATTTTTATATCGTTTGTTTTTACATTTGAGCTTCAGGAATAATGTGTTTCACAAGATCTGGTGAAGTTGTTCATGGGTTTTTTTTTCGTAATGGCCTCTTCTTTCGCATCAATATGAACCACAAAAGAAAATATCTTTATATTTCAAAATATATATAAGTATATCAGAAATTTCCAATAATTACAGATGTATTTTGCATGATTTCAATCATTTATTTTTCAGATGCATGTAGTTATAAAAGTATAAAGATTTCATTTAACTTTTGTGCTTTTTCATCAGAATTTTTCGATGACATTTCCGTGCGTCTTGCTCTTTGTTTAAACTGAAAATATACAAGAACACTGAATATCATAAAATCTACATTTATGGAATCCTTTAGACAATATCAAACAAGTTTCAAGAAAATAAATATATCTATCTTCACACCGATTACGTACCAAAAATATCAAAGTTTATGGAGCAATTTTTCTTTTTATTTCATATCATAAATTTGCAAATCCGTTTCTTTGATTAAAAGACTTTTTTTTTTTAATTTCGCAAAATCATGCTTAAATATGATCATTAAATTCAATGTGTTTCAAGTAAAACTATCTCACCGCATTTTGGGATTCCACATGACTCCACGTAATAGGTTCCAGCTTGCATGTAACATACTGGCTCAGTAATACCATACTGTGCAAAGTAGTTCCTGCAGTGGTTGTTGTTGGGAAGGAAGGGGTACACATTGGACCATGTCAGGCAGGTTTTCCCACTGGCAGTTTTACTAACGGTGCCAGAATAGGACGACCCGTCGCCGGTGTAGCAGTCCTTGTCTGGAATCGGTTTACAGTTATATGTATATTGAGGATACTTTGCATCTGACTGCGCAAAATATAATGAATATACTTCTAGTTTCTATACAATGAAATTGCTTTCTTTTGTGGTTCATGTACATGTGCGGATTCACAATACTTTCGAAAGGGGGGGGGGGGGGGGGGGGTTCTAGGGGATAATTTTGTTTGCCAGGGGAGGGTCAGTATTTGCATCCTTATTCCTCCTTAATGACAGTATTACAATAATATAGAATCAGCATTAGTTTAAGGAAATCTTATTAAATTAAAAAATTACAAAAGCATGAGGAAACCTATACTTTTCATTTTAACGTTATAAAGTCAGTATAGTAAATCACTCAAATAAGCCTTAATTCTTTTTTGATTAATATTTGCACTCTAATTTATTCTTTCACACATTACTGCAAGGAAAATTTCAACATTAATTAAAGGAAAAATCCTATAACAATGAAGTTTGACCCCATGAGGAAACCAATAATATTTATTTCAATCTTACCAAAAATGTATAGTTAAACACTTAGGAAACCCCTAAATCTTTCAAGATCAATATTTGCATCCTTATTCCTCCTAAATTACAGTATTACAATGATATAATCAGTATTAGTCAAAGGAAATCTTCTTCAATAAAAAAAATTACACCCCAATTAGGAAGTCTTTTAGATCAAAACCTATTTTCCGTAATTTTCTGTGGAGTTTTTACAAGTGAGGATTTTTCGAGAAGGGGGGGGGCAACCCCCCTTTCACCCCTCTAGATCCGCGAATTCATACAGGTTATGAAGGTAGCGAGCATTGTAGGAGGAAAAACTTTGATTTTTTAACGAAAGAAATCACTTGTCTTTAAGTTTCTGCATGAGAAAGAATGAAAGTTTTTCTCACCGGGAATGTTTTCGTTTCCTGGGTCAGTGGTTGTAGATCCACCGCTTCCGCTGCCGGAGGATGTGTCACTTCCGTTGACACAGAGATTACCTGAACAGGTATACCCTCCGGGACAGGAACTGCACGAGGCCCCGGATACATACGGCCTAACTCCTCGGTAATTGCCACTAACAATAGTTAAAGTCATTAAAAATATATGTCAATTGATATCAGTGAAAAACCCACAATACAGAGTCACAATTTTTACCCATTTCCGTAGTTGCAGACGACAATTGTTCCACCGTTGTAGCTTGATGGTAATCCAGAAATGGAAGGGCAAGTTTTACTTGCACATCCCAGGTATTCGGAATTAGCCCAAACTACCTACAAAACATATCATTTTGTCTATTTCAACATTGTAAATATTTAGAATATTTTAAAACACGCCTTTCATTCATGTGGCCATCTTGATTTTATACTTTTGTTATTGATGTCATTGATTTGCATAGAACGTGCCGGTAGTATTACACGAAAATGTTTGCAATCTACAGGTATTTACCTGCGTGTAATGTCCACACACATCAGAGCAGGTGTTGGAGCTGTATGTGTAGTCCTTTTTCTCGCTGTCCCAATTTTCTACCGCATAAGTTGGGTCAACAGTACCTTCACATCACAGATAACATTAGTATATTACCAGCACCGTCTAGTATTACAAATTTAATTTAATGTTGAAAAATCAAAATCAATTATTAATGAGATAATTTTTTACTGCTTGATGTCGCGTATAAGTTTTCGCCAACGTAGCTGAACTCTGACGTCAGAGCTTTGGTTTCTGTAGTTCTGGCGGAGTTATGTCCCCATATGCATTTATTTGCGTAATTCTGAGCAACGGCTGCTAGGTCATCACTCCATTTCTATGAGGAAAGGAAAAATCATATCAAATAGGCTTGTTAAGTCTTAGACATTTTAACAAGAGAAATCAGATAAAAGCATTTAAGGAAGTTTAGGATGTTAATTAGTATTCATTTCATTTAAGTTAAAATGGTTTAAAAATCTCAACAAAGGTGTTCGTATATGTAGAGGGGTGGGCAAACGAACGATTCCCTATTCTTTATAAGAGACTATCTTGTATGCCACGCACACACCACCTAGCATTACCACCGGGCTTGTAACAGCATAAATGTGCCGATCTAGAGGGGTTTTTTTTTCGTTGGGACCGAGGGATATTTGAGTTTAAAACTGTTACAGCGATCCATTTCAGTAGAACAAGCTGACAGGCACGTAGCATCAGGGGGGGCCAGGGGGGGCCTGCCCCCCCCCCCCCCCACTTTTTCTCGCAGCAGCAAATTTTTTAAAATTTACATATAAAAAAATGAATTATAATGGAGTTGGCCCCCCCACTTTTTTGGAAGTTAGTAAAAAATTGGTATGAAAATTAGGAAATGAGTCGTCAGCAGCAAATTTTTTAAAATTTACATATAAAAAAATGAATTATAATGGAGTTGGCCCCCCCCACTTTTTTGGAAGTTAGTAAAAAATTGGTATGAAAATTAGGAAATGAGTCGTCAAATTGAAGTTACCGCCCCCCCCCCCCCCCCCCCCCCTCACGGATTGGGAATTTCATGATTTGGAGGGAAAAAAATTTTGGTAGGGAAGAATTTTTTTTTTGAGCTGAGTCTACCCCCCCCCCCCCCCCACGGATTAGGATTTTGAAGATTTTTGGAAAACTTTAAATTTCCTTTTTTTTGCTTGTCAAGATTTTTTGGATGGGTCTGGCCCCCCCACTTTCAAAAACGATGCTACGTGCCTGGCTGAACAAACATTTCCACCCCGTTTCTGTGTTCTAGATCCTGAGCAATGCAGAGATCAAGCATTCGGCAAACCTCGACCGATTCCGTAACCTACACCATTCATGTACGTCTGGTGTAGGTTACGAAATCGGCCGGGGATTGCCGAATGAGAGAATTGAAAGTTCAACTGCAATGTATATCTAACCATATTATAAATCGATATTTAAGCATTGAATCATTATTTTTTGAAAGATGTGGTCTCATAACTGCAACGGTGTGTGCATACAAATTGAATAACGCGCGCTAGCGCGTTAAGATAATTCGTTTTAAATTTTAATAATACAATTTTATTTTTCTTTCTGTGATTTCATGAATTCAATTTTGGTACACTAAGAAATAAATCAATTCAATAAGTCAAAATTTATTTATATCAATGAAATATTAATCAGCATACATGTAAGTATAATATCAGGTCGTGTTCCGGTTTGAAGAGTCAGTTCATGTTCTTCGAGAAATACTGAAAGAATACTTAATATATTCATACGCACCAGATTTGGTGAATGGGTCTTCTGTGTTATGCGTAAATATCACTCAAATCAACCAATGCAATTTAATAGAGGGATAGAAAGTGGATGTAAATATTGGTTCTTGACCCGAGGGGTGCTGAAAGCCAAGGAAGAAACTAAATTGTCCCGGCATATCTTTGTGGTTACTAGTAATTAAGGGGGCTTGATGGTCGTGGCCATTTTTAGACTGTGTTGATTTTCTTCAGAAGAAGAGCTTTATATGAAAATATACGAAAATACCCAAACTTAAAAGGTAAAATATATAGATTTTTTCTTTACTAAACAATAGTTTATGGAAAAATCGATCATATTTAAAAACATGACGTTGATGTGATGGTTAAATTGTTGACCATCCAACTTCGTTACCATTTTCTTCATATTGGCTGCAGTCGGGTTGACATTTGACCTCGCTGCATTATGAGCATCAAGATATTTCTTTTGGTCAGAGGTGATCTGTCGCTTTTGTGTATCGCTTTGTGGGTCTCTCACATCATCATTTTCTATGGGTAACTGGAGAGAAATCCAACAGAAATGAAGTAATCCGTAACAGAGGTACATAGGTTTTTTTTTATCAAAAATTTTTAAACTGTAATGTATAAACTACATGTCAAACAAAGCGCAAATATCAAACACTACATTTTTCTTCTTAGACGAAAAATTTACCAGTTATTAAATTTTTTAAAAATGTGCAAAACTTTCATACCCATATATTATAAAAATATTTACCTCAAGGTCGAGACTGCGCAAAAAATGCACTAAGTTTTCCCTTTCCTCATTCCCCTCCGACGCTTTCAAAGACATATAACAACAAATTAACAAGTAATCATGCATAAACTTCATTGTAAACAGGGAAGGGAGTGAAGGCTACATGAATATGGGTTGCATAATTCACCCGAATCTCTTAGTTTATGTGGCAATTATCTTTAAAAAGAGGCCTGTCCGAAGCAAAATATCGACGTTTAGGTTTATATTGTGGATCTCATCGTTATAAGACATCAGATATCGATGTAAAATATGTTTTGAACTCTCTCTCTCTCTCTCTCTCTCTCTCTCTCTCTCTCTCTCTCTCTCTCTCTCTCTCTCTCTCTCTCTCTAATGCACTTTAAAGCTTCTTTAGTGGTGTTAGTTGTAGTGCTAGATTTTGTTTTCTTTGTTTTTACATATATAATTCATTTCTTTTGTCCTGAAGAAGCGACTGGATGTCGCGAAATTTTGACAAGATCGATTGTTCGTGTCGTTAGCCATTCTTAGTGTTTTATATATTTAGGTTACTGGGGTAGTATCCCTATATTGTTCAATATATTGCCAGTAATAAAATGTATCGTTGGCGCATAAATAGTCATAATAAAATGTCACAAAAACATTACTGCTTTTAGAAACATTTTCTAACAAAAGCATTGAAATAAATTGAAAAGGTTAATGTGTACTTTTTCTTCGTTTCTTCTTTGTCTGTTTATCTCTGAACCATCAGAGAGTGAAATTGTGTTTCATCTGTTTGGTTGATGCATTATTTGTACATTAACTTCAATTATATGTTAATGCTTTATAATTGTTGTTTAGACACAGTTGCTGATTTCCCTTTTTGAAATATTAAATTCTACCATGATGGTAATTTCCTTCACCAAAGAAACTCCTTTGACGTTTTAAAACATGTTGGGACCAATCTCTCAAAAAAATAACAATATCCTGTTTGGTATATAATATCCCGGATGGTGAATAAATGAATTGAAAAGAATAATCTTTTTTTATTTTGCATGAAATGTAATAAATTTTGATAAAGCAGTTTTTCTATATATAACATAACTTCATGGGGATTAATCGACAAATTAAAATGTAACATTTTATATAATGATATGCCGATTTATTTCAAAAAATAAGCAAATGGTGGTTTTTTTCTTGCGTCCAGCAGCCAGAACAGAAAAAATTGTAATGAGATGATATTCACATCTGACATGATATATTACGACAATAATTAAATAAAGATATTTGAATGCTAGACGTGTTAATTGAACTATGGTGAAAACATACTTGACACCCAACACTCGGTGACCCTGTTGTGCGCAAATGCAAATTACAGACTATCAAGCAACCCGGGTAACTTGACCATGGGGTGTTAATGGATATACCCCCTGCATGCGTACATCTGCTTGTTATACATTTATAATGCCAGCTTGATTTACAAAGAGATATAAAGTTGACACATACATCCCATGAATAATGACAAAATTTGTTCCCAAAAATGTTTTTATTTACAATAAAATTAGTTTTTTTTGCACTTCCAATTTATATCCTATTTGGGATGTTAAAATATAACCGGTTTTAGAGATTGAATTTTGTATAATCTTCTGAGAATCTTTAGACCACATTATCCAAAAAAAAAATTCATATCGAATCGCAACAGAGGAATAAAAATGTGGTTTGGGCGCGTTTTAAATGAAATATTCATTCAGACCATGTCCTTGTCACGTGTTCGACTTGGACAAGGAGCAACTGTATTTTAGCCTGGAGAAGGAAGGGGGTAAGGTATGCACATCATTAAAAATTACAGTGAAAGAGCAGGCTGCTGAACTGTACCCCAACGGGAAATTCGGGCGGATAAAATCCATTCACTTTTCCGTTTCCGTAATGTGACATCATAGAAATACTCAAGTTTTATTGAAGAAATGATTACATGTACACCACATTCAAAGATGATGATTTCCCACATAAAATTCATCTCATTTGTAAGTCATGATGCGTGTCTCTTTTCCCTTTCTTGTGTTCTCACACAATGCTGAATTTCAGAAGTGATAGTGAAACAACAAGTACTTTGTATTTAAACATTTGCACATGTGGTTTTAGAGAAACTTTCTTAACTAAAGACTCTATGCTGTTATTTTACTTTATTATATTCGGGTGAGTCAAACTATCATCATGTTTAAAAGCTCTTTCATATTACTTAAATGTTACCAGATATAGAGATATCCATTTTGGCATTTTCTTATGAGGCGCCGTTTTAATATTTTTGAGGTATTTTCTGATATCAAAAAATAAATATTTGATATCAATAATTCGAATTTTTGATATCAAAAAATAATTCTTGATATCAAAAATTAATTCTTGATATCAAAAAATCTATTTTGTGATATCAGAAAATCACACAAATTCGAATTCTTGATATCAAAAAATGATTTTCTGATATCACAAAATAGATTTTTTGATATCAAGAATTAAAGTTGATTTTTTGATATAAAAAAATTGAATTCTTGATATCACAAAATCATTTTTTGATATAAAAAAATCGAATTCTTGATATCACAAAATCATTTTTTGATATCAAAAAATCATTTACATTTTCTGATATCAGAAAATCTATTTTTTGATATCAGAAAATAAGACTTACATAAAATTACTATCAACTTAATGAATGCTCCCTGTAACGCAACTTTTGTAATTTGTAAGAAAATGTGTTTCAAGCCTGTAGATGTCTCTTAAGAATGATAATGAATGCCTTATTTTAAACCTGGTTTCATTCTGGCAAGTTTTGCCACATATACAATGATCAACACTGCTTTCTTTGCGATTTGCTGTGAATATTGAAAAATGATGGCCTCGCATAATATAAAGAGTTATACAGGCGTCCAGTTAGCGCTTTCAATACATAAGACCAGAATTATCAAGAACACTTATTAAATTTTACATTAAAATAAATAAAAGACAACAAATATTTTAATGCAAATCCGGCTCTGTAGTTCGGCAATTTAATTTTGGGTCAAGGGAGTATTCATTAAATAGGTGAAATTTATTCGCCATTTTCTTTGAATTTCTGATATCAGAAAATATAATTCTTGATATCAAATAATCAGTTTCAATTTCTGATATCAAAAAATCATTTTCAGATATCAAAAAATCGAATTTCTGATATCAGAAAATGATTTTTTGATATCAGAAAATCGATTTTTGATATCAGAAAATGGATCGTATTTTCTGATATCAAGAATTCGAATTTCTGATATCAAAAAATCATTTCCTGATATCAGAAATTCGAATTCTTGATATCAAAAAATCATTTTCTGATATCAGAAAATACCTCAAAAATATTAAAACGGCGCCCCATATTTTCTTACCTCTTGGAAAACAATGAATTCCAATTGTTCCAAATAATAACAACAAACACACCTGTAAAGATCGTATTACCGCATGTAATTTGATTTGTTCATATTCTACAAACAAAAATAACTAAATAGAAAAAAATAAGAATTCCATGCAGTCTTATTTATAACAAAATATCCTTAATCAATATGCTGTAACAAACATGCATGTGATGGTACAATCCGTCATATTTTTTCTTCATGTTCTTCACTAATAAAGTATATACAGGTAATACATAATTATATTGACCGTCGGACATTTATATAAATCGAGATTAAGACAATTAAAGCGAAATTATTCGGTTTATTCACGTGTCTTGTGGTAAAAACGAATCAAAAGGCATGAGAGCCAAAATAGTCTGATTTTAGACGAATGAAGAGGGTTGGGTGGTCGTGAGCAATTTTAGACTTTATTGGTCTCCTTAACAAGAAGAGTTCGATACATAGATATCGGGAAATATTGTCGGTAGTCGAAAAATTACCCATAACAAAGTTATAGATATAGATATGATTTTGATAGCTGTAAACTATTATTATGTAGAGAAAATTCCATAAATGTATGCTTTAAATTTGGCAGATTCTGATAAGCAATCTTCTTTGTCAAGAAAATTCGTTTAGTCTAAAATTAGCGACAACCGTCCAGCCTTCTTAAACTTGAGGCTAAACTAAGTGAAAATTTTCATTATTATAAATATGAGGGTTGTCCCAAAATAGCGTAGACAAGTGGCGTTATTCAGTTGATCGAAGACAAAGGTATATGAAATTTGTGCCACAAAGGGTTTAAGAAATTAGCATTCAAATTATGTTTTAAAATCAAATATTGTTTGAGATTAAATTAGTGAAATGAAAGCATGTTAGATCAGAAATTCGACATGTGGCGCAATGTCAAAAACAAAAAGTTAAAATTAACATAATGAAATGAAAATTGCGAGGAAAAGTACTTTTTGAATGAAAAAATTCAAATAAAACATACATTGATATTTGATAATAATTCTATTATTTACTCAGAAAATGTTTTGACTATAGCAAATCTTTTAAATATCTTATAGCGCATTTTGTGACAAGTTGAAAAGTTAACTCGTAATAAAATGACGATGTCAGCGTTTAAGGCGGCGCAGCAGTAACTGATAAAATTTTGTAAAGACCATGAAATAAATCCTAAGCGGCTTTGGAAGTAAATGAAATTAACGAAATCGATGAGAAATGCGTTTTGTGAATAAGTAGTTAAACAACATTGAAAATATTTGAACAAGTATGATGACAATAAGTGGAAAAAAGAAACTCCGAACGATATTAATGGACGTCAAAATGTTGAACGACACATTTCGGCAAGACGGACGTTAGACAACAAGTAATACAGCGCTAGGGCAAGTTTGGGGCCGACAGATCGTTTGTACCTAGAAAATATTTAAAAAAAAAAAAATAGAAAAATTTATGTTGAATGTGCACTCAGGGTACATGTTCAAAGATATATTTTCTAAGACGTTCTCGGAAATAAAACGTAAATGTTATCGTAAAGGATGTGGAGGGTTTAGCAACAACGTAAAACTGGAAATTTTCGACGTCGCACATTGCGCCGCCTAACAAAACTTGTTGTTACTAAATATTCATTTTCTCGAGAGAAATAAATAAAGTATAGATTTGAACTTTTCAGCATTGTTTGCCAAAGGGTCATTGAAGAAAACGTAGAAGTCCATTGAAACTGCAGTGAACAGATTATAAATTTTGTGTCCTGTCTACATTATTTTGGGACAACCCTCGTACATGTAGTTTGTTTTTATTACATGTTTTTTCTTTTCTTTCTCATATTTTCCCTACACTACATATACTTTTTTATTTTCAACCTTAGCAATTAACCATTATTTTTCTATTTTTTTATTTTCATTTTCCTATCATAAGCTATTTGTTTTGTTTATTTTTTGCACTGTACCTCCTTCCAATGCTATTTATAATATTAATCTATTATACAAAATTCCATTGCAATATATATGTATATATATCTAATATAAAATTATATAATTACTCATATTATACCTTGACTACCGGAGAGAACATAAATAAGCATTGTGCCTGCTGTTCAATCCATTTCAATGTATTTATATACTTGAATAAAATACTTCTTAAATTAATTATTACATGTAGTTTTTATCTTTCAAAATCATAAAAAAAAAAATTAAGGTAGATCTGTTGGCTAATTTGTGTACCATACACCCTCCTTAAACATCCAGGAAAAAGGAGTTTTGTATAGAAATATACGGAAATATTTGAATAAATGAAAACTTTCAATGCTATTAAATTTCTGAGCTTAAACAACTTAATAAACATAAACAAGGTATTGAAAATCTAAGAGAAATAATGATTTACATGCCAGGTGGATATATTGACTACCGCCGAGCCAACTGAAAACAAGGAACTGTGTGTGTCCAAAAACTGGGGCAAGCAATTAGCATGCCTCATCATGGGAAACATTTTCAAAGATTGAGAATTTCAATGAAGTGCATTCGCCTTGGGTTAGTAAAAGTCAAATAAATAAAATAGAGGTTAAAATTATATTTCCCCGACTGTTGGTAAGTACTAGTATACATATATAATAGTTCACCAAGGAATAAAGAAATTACGAAACATTAAAAAAACATACAGTAAAAAATTATCGACAGCATATAGATGTATTGATATGTATTGATTTAAGAAAACATAAGAATGCAATTTGTTAAAAAATTAAAATCTCAATGACCGGTAACGCCTAAATTCTGAGCGCGAAGAAACAAATTTGCAAATTTTTAGCGACAAATGGCAATGCGTTGTGAGATTATATTAATATGTGTTTGAATTGCAAACACACAGAATTGGATACTGGTTACTGTAAAATGTCTTACTTTAAAAATTAAAAGATGCAATTATGAATTAGTAACTCTTATTTTAGATTATTAATTAATGTTGAAATTCATATATACATGTAAATACAAGCAAAATCAAAATAAAGCGAGTAAATATTCACAACATACCACACAAGGCAGAAAGGTTGTTGTCCTCAACATGGTGCAAATATAGTTGGATATCTGGTAATTAAATAAACAAAAAAAAATAAATATATTTTGTTCTCCTCAACTTGGTGCTATGTTAGAACTCATTTTGATTAATTTTTTTTCAAAGTGCGTTAAATTTGGTACCAATACTTTGAAAAAAATATTTAAAAGTGCGTTGATATCGTCGATATTAACACTCTTTGAAAAGAAATGTTTAAGGTTTAATCGAAATACTTCATTCTTTTATATTCATGTACAATGAATGATTATTATACCATTGTTTAGCTCAATTGGATACATTAAACAGATAACTTGATAACAATTTCTCGATTAATTACATAGTTTTCTCATAAGCTCACATAGTTCACAATTCACACATTATTTAAAACTGACATAAACAACATCGCTTAGCTTAGAAACTCAAAGTTAATCCTTCAAAAGGATCTTTAAATTGATACAAAACAATGGACAATGCCAAAACCGAAAATGATCAATGTATAACATGTTTCAAATGGTTTTAATTTCATGTGCTTATTAAACAACCATGATGAGAAAAAATAAATAAAAGTTAGTTCTGTATTTGTCTATAGATATAAACTCAATACGACCTTTTTGTGATTGTGAAGTGATTTATTTGGTTTGCGTCTGAAAAGTGGATTTTGATTTAGACACAATTACATTTAACATACCGTGGGAGAAACCATTGTTTGGCCAGTTCGGTTTTTTTTCTCAATATTTTAACAGCAGAGCTAATTGAACTGTATATCTGGTTGCCATCTCCCCGTTCTTAAAGACGGTAAATCTAATTCATAAGTGTTTAACCATCATACTATCAACTGAATAAAATTAAAATCCGATATGCAAAATTTTTGATTTATACATATTTGTTTTCAAAGCGCATTAAGTGTCCCTATATTAAAAGATGTTGATGTACCTTCATAAAGCAATGTGTCATTAACGGTGTTATACTGCTTATTGTAAAATTGAAATATGACAGATCACTATTATCATATTGTAAAATGAAGAAGATAATAATGGTGTTGTGTCATATTACATTTCTACAATAAGCAGTGTTACACCGAATACGTGATGTTGTCCAAAATTGAACAGGTTTTTTTTTTCAAAGCGCGTATTTTTTTTTAAAGTAAGTTACAACGAACTTTTAAATAAATCCAAATTTATTATATAATTTTGGGTCCAATAATTTTATAAATAATTTTATACCATCGTACATTAATATCGTCGATATAAAAAAAATAAATAAGGAGATTCGTCAAAATAAATGACATACCAAAACATCCCAAATTCGCCAAATCATACATCGGTCAAATTAACTCAGCTTTTAAAAGTACTTTAAAAACAAATATGTACCACATTATATTAAGTACATCACAATCGTATTTCTGTTTTAAAAAAACCCCAAATGATTTAGCCATTGATATAGATTAATAGTATTTAATAAAAAGAAAAGAAAAAAATACCGTCTTACCTTCTCATACACCCAGGTTCTGAAAATGGTTTGCTTTCTTGTCTTTCTACATGTAGTTATATACCAATATTTCTATCAAATTCGAAAAAAAAATTGCGTAGTTTATTTTATCTTGCGTAAGTTAAAGTTCGTAAACAAATTGCATGATCAGCAGTCCCCTTATTTTTTTAAAAATAATTACGCATTTCAAAAGATGGCAGGATGCTTAACTTGATTTTTAAAAGCTATATTTTTCAACGAACCGCCAATAAAATATGAAGAAATGTATTAACTAGAGAAAACACATTAATATAAGTAGAGACTTTTAAATTTTATAGCTTCCCATTTAGCACAAATCTTATCAAAATAATGGATGTTATAATTGAATAGAGTTATCAGTTATTTTCCTGAGAATTTAACGGTCCTGTATTTTATTCCTATATATGCATGAAATATGAGGTAATTAAAACATTTATTGTTTGGCTAACTAAAATAATGTATCCCTCTCTCTTTTTTAGATAAAAAAAATCGAAAAAGGCAACATTATTGCAGCTATTATTTGGCGTGTACAAATAATATTATTGACGTCAAACGTCAAAGTCGGGTTGTACCGATTAAAATACCCCCAAAAAAGAACGCAAATAAGAAACCATCAAAAGATTAAAACTGAAGACGGATATAATTTTACTGGATTACAATGCTTCGTCAAGCATAAGAAATATAGAAAAAGAACTTGATAAATACGGTAATATTTCTTGGGATAGTTGTTTGAACAATCCTGTTTTTCCTTATCCCTTTAGTAATCATTTCAATTTGTAACTCGTACGTAACAATTTGCTTTTAAGAAATTAGAAGAACTTGAAGCCATGATTGCGCAGTTTATATTTTATGAATGTATTGATTTTGTAAACGTTATATTTATATAATTAACATTAAGTTAAGGCGCAATTTACTTATGATTTATTTAGACGCAATATCATAGATAGCCATATTTGTTCTTGTGAAAAAAAGAGGTATCATGTCTTTTTTTCTTTGTTTGTAGAAAATATTCTGATTTTCGATTGCCTGTTTCGACATAATAGATCCCTACTTGTTACTGGATTTCTAGAAAGTTGTCTTTAAACCTTAACTGTAAAATTTTTGCTATGGACCTTTTGATGACCCTTTGTATCCATAAAGTTGTTCTCTGTGACTGATTTAAGCATATCAGATCACTATGTTGTCAATTGCAAATTCTACTTTATAGTTCATCATCTACGCAAAACAAAACTCGGCAAGCAATGCCAATGAAGCACATCTTTGCAGAAATATTTGCACATCAGCTAGAAGAACACCACTGTCTTCCATCACAAAGGGGATCGGCTTTAAGATTTTGACTCCAGAGTATCATTGCATCCTTTCAAACCATCAGAATCAAAGGCGATTCCCTTAAACCGTGGTACAATGACTCCATCCATACAGCAAGACAACGGAAAAGATAGATGGAAGGTAAAGCCAAGAACTCAGGCCTAGAGGTGAATAGATGGATGCTTTAAAAGCAGACCCAAGCTGTAGTGCACATGGTCAACTCAGCAAAATCCCGCTACTGTCAGGAAAAGCTGACAACGGCAGACAGTAAAGAGATGTTTAGCGTAGTAAACAGTATCTTAAATTAAAATGCAGGCACTCCCTTATTATCGGGTACCAGTGATCAGACCCTTGCCAACTTCTTCTATAACAAAGTTCAAAAGATCAGTCTGGGGCCCGTTTCACAAAACAATCTTATGACTAAGATCTGTCTTAAGACCAGACTTTGTCATAAGTTTTCATCACTGCTGTTTCACAAAACTGTCATATCTTATGATTATCATAAGATCCGTCTTAATCTTAAGACAACCATATACATGTCATAAGTCCAAACTTAACATGGCGGCGGCCTTTGTTTTGATTCAAAACAGAAGACAATTAAGAAGAGAACGGGTGTTTAGAGATAGAAATAATCCCTTGGACTATATGGACGACGTAGATATCATAGATAAGTTTCGACTACCGCGTTTTCTGATACTAGATTTATGTGGGGAGCTCAGGGTCCATCTGGAACACCTGACCGGTAGGTCCCATGCCATACCCCTATCCCTGCAAGTCATGGTGGCACTCAGATTTTATGCCAGTGGGAACTTCCAGGCTGTTAACGGGGATGTCCATGGTATAAGCAAAGCTAGTGTGTCAAGAATTGTAAATACTGTAACATCAGCACTTGTAACTTTAAGCCCAAATTATGTAAGATTTCCACGCGATGACAGAAGCATAAATGACACCATACTGGGCTTTTCCCGCATATCCAATTTCCCTAATGTCATTGGTGCCATAGATGGAACTCACATTCCTATAAAAGCTCCAAAAGATGACGAACATCTCTTTGTCAACCGAAAAAATTTTCACTCTATAAACGTTATGGCAGTTTGTGATGCAAGTTTGAAATTCACCAACTTAGTTGCTAGATGGCCTGGTTCATCACACGATGCTTTTGTGTGGACAAATTCTACGCTATGTGATTTATTTGAGAGTGGTGGCATGAATAGAGGGTGGTTACTTGGAGACAGTGCATACCCCTTGAAAAAATATTTGTTGACCCCTGTCTTAAACCCAAGTAACCCCCATGAAGAAGCGTATAACGAGGCCCATGCCAGGACGAGAAATCCAATTGAAAGAAGTTTCGGGGTTCTAAAGATGCGTTTTCGTTGCATCGACCATTCGGGGGAACACTTCTCTTTCATCCGTCAAGAGCATGCCGAATCATTACAGCTTGTGCGGTTTTACATATGTGTATTAATAACCATGTACCAGCACCACGCCCACAGAACCCCCGGGGAAATCGATTTATTCCGCCAGACAACTATGTGTATCAAGGCCCAAATTACGATGGGATGGAGGTTCGTCGAAGACTGATCCATACTCGATTTTAGGACCTTAGTTCGGAGAAAGAATTCGTGTAATTTCAGTGAATTTTTTCCTAAAACCATGAAGACATTATTGTGTATGATTCCTTATTCCGCTTTAAAATTGAACATGTAACAAACAAGTTTGTTCACTAATTGGACTAATTGGTTTGAAATGTGTATTCATGTATATTTATTATTCTTATTAAGGGATGCTTAATGAACAAGATATAAAATGAATCAAACACATATTTTCAATTTATTACTCATTTTCAGTCAAAGGCACATTGAGGGTGGCATTATTTACTATTCCGAGTTGACACAGGTGAAGCGAGTGCTGCTCACGCTGTATCTGAAGCTGTTGCTCAGCAACCGCAAGACGCCGGTCCACAATCTTGAGACGCTTCTCCTCGGTGTCAAGTCTTCTTTCCTCTTTTCTCATTACTCAGCCTTTCCTCTTTTGCTGTCACAAGTCTCGTCATGAGGTCATCCCTTTGCTGCGATTCACTAGTACTAACGGTTCTTTTTGTGCCCTTTCTGCTTAAACGCGAGTTTTCAACGGAAGGTTGGCATTCTGTAAAAAAAAAAAATTATAGATAAATCTTTCTATATACAATGCAAAACAATGTAAATATTAATTTAACTTGTTAAGTATTTAGAATATAAAATTATAGTGGATATTCCACGTAAAAGATGCGTGTTTAAAAATAACTTAGTGCACAAAAAAACCATGTAATTACATTTTGTACCTATTGAGGCATCTGTCATGTTGCTTGGAGGTGCTAATAATGCATCCGTGGTCGTAGAAGAGTCTAGGACATCAATGCCACCTTCAACTCCGGATATGGAAGTTTCTCCGATAATTCCCTCTATCTTCTCGTCTATGGGTCGTAGTGTAGCCTCTGATGGCAAACACCCCCTCCAGTCTTTCTCTGCTCTCTCCTATTCAAGGCTAGTTTTTTCCTACTTTCACTGCTCAAGCAAATCCACTTCTTCTTCATTTCTTCCCCCGTCCTGACGTACCCTGTTGTATTTACTGCATTAACTTTTAATGCCACTTCTTTCCATGCATCTCGCTTTAAAGCATTTGAGACAGTGGAGTTTTGTTTTGAAAAAAGAATATCTTTCTTACTTTCAACTCCATCTGTTAAAACAGATATTTCTGCAGCCGAAAAATTTGGACACCTCTTTGCCATCCCCGAGCTCACTTAATGTCGTTTTTCTAACCGCACGGACTTTCGATTTCCTACCCGCTTACTGGTCACAACTGAGTGCATTCAAACATCATGCTTTGGTTTTTTTCTTGAATAGACACAAAGGCAGGGGCGGATCACATTACTTGTAATGATATGATTACAATATATTTACATTATTCAGTGCCTTTGCCTGTGATAACACTACGTATCGATTTTGTACTATATAACTCATAATACAAATGACGCCAAATTGAGGCGCCAGCGAGGTTTGTTTATTTATATTTAAATATTTAATCGTACTTTGGCCTAAAATTATATTAATATAAGTAATAAGCAATCATTCTTTAAATATTATGGGGTAATAATTTCGGTCGGGGCGTGATCAAATCCATCATAAAGCCCTTCGGGCTTTATTGGATTTGATCACGCCCCGACCAAAATTATCACCTCATAATACTCAAAGAATGATTCCTTATTCCTTATATATTTTATTTCTCTTATTTTCTGTTAAAATTTTATATTTCAATTATTTTTTTTCAAAATTGTATTCCACATGCGTACATTGTATACTAGTATAGCAAGACAACAATTCCCTTACTTCCAAAAAAACCCCACTATTGTCTTATGAATACAGCAATAAATGCAATTAAGTATATTTTTAAAAACTTAAGGTAAAACATATGAAAATTGTTTAGATAAGTTGAATATGTTTTAAAAACCAAAATAATAATAGATAAATATTTAATGAAATGAAAATAATCCCAGTGTGAGCATATCTTTTTTAACGTATCGCATTAAAAGTTGTATATGTTTAAAAAGTATATACAAGTATAAACATATCTTAAGATTTATAACACTTAAGATTGTTTTGTGAAATGCAAATGATAGATCTTATGATTGTCATAAGTCAGATCTTATGACAATCTTAAGATCTTTCTTATGACAAATCTTATGATACTTTTGTGAAACCCAGCCCAGGGCAAGTCAGATTTTGGCAACAATACAGCTTTTCCAGACCTGGACGAACCGGTACTTGAACCTCGTTCCTTTAAGGTCCAAACACGGGAAGAGCTGGACAATTTAGGACATAAAATTGCTAAACTCAACACAATGTTTAAGACTGATAAAAATCTCACACCCACTTATGTTCAAAATTCAGTTCCTGACAAACGTTGTACTATGGCTAACTATCGTTATTAAATACAATTGTTATCTCTACCTCTGAAAAGTAGGAAGCTTTATTTACTCAAGACCTTCACTCATGATATTACCTGTGTTGATAATATTTCAAACGCAAAAAAGCTCTTTGTTTGGAACAAAAAAAAAAGCTATTTTTGGAACAAAACTCACAGGCTCTTGGACACAAAGTAAACAAGGCTCTCTCTCTCTCTCTCTCTCTCTCTCTCTCTCTCTCTCTCTCTCTCTCTCTCTCTCTCACAATTCTAATGATATCCTTTTTACAGGACTGACGATCTCAAGCAAATTACGCTAAGATAAGAGATTCTTTGGAAATTCAAAAAATGTTGTATGATGCCGGAACATTGGATCTGTACGGAAAGGTATTGTTGTATCAACCATTTACTTATTTTATATCGCTGACGGACTTTTACGATCAAATCTTTTCATAAACAGAAGGTTAAAGGGTTCATATCAATTGTCAATCACTTTCAGAGAGGCCCGTCCTTAAGATCATCGCCTGACGGCCCCAGACGAAAATCAACCAATGGATTTCCTTGACGTCATGTGATCTCGAACACGTGACCAATATTTCTAGTATTTCAAATGCTGTGATAAGCACTCAACGTTTTCCAAAATAAATTAAAAGCAACTTTGTATCATAAGATGTATATTTGGCAACTCGATATGTTGTTTAATTTTAACAATTTTTTTTTTTTAAAATCGTTTCTTTTCATATTCGTATTTGTAAGAATGTAATTCACATGGTCTGGTGAAGCTGTTACATTTTTTTTTTCGATACGGCATCTTCGTTCGAATTCACATCAATATGAACAAACATAGAAAATATATCTTTGCGGTTTATTTATTCACTATATAAAAAGATTCTAAAAAGATTTTTTTTTGTATGATTTCAAGCATTTATTTTTTTTTAGATCCAATTTGCATTTGAACGTTGCCAGAAACGTCTTTCAAACACCAACCTAATTTCGTTCTTATCAGTTGTTTTCCTCTGAATCACAAAATAACAAAGGTAAAGCGCATTTACGAATCTATAAATCAAAATGAAATATTGAACATAAATAACGGTGTTTGATTCCGTTTAAAACTTAAGGAGAAATGATATTTTACCTTACTAATGGCCGATAAAGGGAGAGAGGGGAGCTTGGTCCGTAGCCCTACCAGAGAGTCTCTCCAAAAACTGATGACGGTCGTATTTAGAGCTTTAAGACAATGGAATTCAAATAACAATAGATAGGGCATCAATAGTTTTAAACGAGTATAACGGAATCTAAATTTCCAGAATCAAACATAATCATACAAATATACTGAGATATAACAGTATAGCTTTGGTTTATTAGGTTACTTTTCTTTGGTTAATGCAAGGGTTAGATGAAGTATAAAAATTGATGATTGAATGGTTAAACAAATTCATTTATGTCGCGTAAAATAAACTTGCCTTTGGCACAATATGACGCGCAAAAAATTGATGCGATTTCTACGATTACTGTACTAATAAGACCGTGGTTTCAATCGCATTCTGGTTCGTTCGTACGAACGTAGCATATTTGATATATACATGTACTTACATTTTCACATTGATGATATAATTCTGGTTGTAACATGTTACTAGAATTTGATTGATATTCTTATTTTCCCATTACGACGATTCACGATTGAAATCGCAGTCTTGATCGTAGAGATCATGGTAATCAAGCCAAATCTCGCCAGATCTTAAGGACTGTCGTGGCAATCATGTTAATCGTAGAAAATTGTTGGACTGTCAAAAAATCTTCTACGATCAACACGATTAATTTTCACTTAGTACTGGTAATTATTCGTTATCATCATATCATCGTATCAGATCGTACTTAGTCGTTACCAATCGCAACAAATCGCATTTTATTATAGCTCAAATCGTGATTTTCTTCCACCATGATCGTAAAAGGGAACGCCATCATCAAGCCCCGTCGCTAGAAAACATCGGTTCGTGATGAACGTGTTGAAACGCATGAGAATAAATCTATATTGTTATTGAATGAACTCTACAAAATTGTTAGAACGTTCCTATATTTCAGATATGGGCAGGTAGCAACAGCGAGAATCGACTGGGGAGGGGTATGCATCACCTTTTAGTGCAAATCAGCTTCATTTAACATTCTACATCCGATAAGTTGGCTCGCCGTGACTAAATTTTGCGATCAAAAATAATCTTAAACAAATAATTTGGAGATTTAAAGTGCATGCAGGTGCTTACTTTGCGTGAGAACAAATTAAAGCTGGTTTGCTGTATATAGTGAAAGTAATGCTGTCAATTAAGTCACCATGCACATATTCACTTGGTATAAGTGTTTTATCATTTATAATGTTTCATCTATCTATCTATCTATCTATCATCTATCTATCTATCTATTTATCTATCTATCTATCTATCTATCTATCTATCTATCTATCTATCTATCTATCTATCTTTAGACCCCCCTAAATCCGAGCATGGCAAAAAATCTTAACAGTTAATGTATCACAGAAACATATTGACTCATTGACTCAGCACAAGAATAAAATAAACAAAACACTTTTTAAGACTTTTGTAATCAAAATTTATAAACACATACATTTTTACATTACAACTGTTGATATTATACATGAAATTATTTGTCGGATTGATTAAGATTTAACACGGTTTAAATTAAAGAACATATTAAGTTAATAATACATTGTAATGTTCCTTCAGTAAGATAATGTATGAGTCTTTTCTGTAGAATACTAATGCATGTATTCTATTTAATTCCGAAGAATTTCTTCACGCGGTCCCTGAGGGTCCGGCGGCGCGGCTTTTCCTGGTCATTGGCCGTGTCTTTGTCCTGGAAAATTAGAAAAACACGACTGAACAAAACTCGTCTACTTTGGAATCTCATATTCATCACCAATTCAATGGTATGGGACCCGATATTGTGCCACAATAAACAAAAAAAATCAAATGTAATTTCATAGTTTCTTTCCCAAAATTATCATCTAGCAACTTAGCACTGGATTTGGCGGGTCCACTACGAATTTGTAAGTCATGAGTTCTTAACTCGAGTTAAGATGAGTTAAATTTTTACCATTCCCCAAAAATGTTTGAATTAAATATTGAAAAATTTGAAATTTATAAAACCTGTGAAAGTATTTTAATTATAAGATACTCTAATCACATTAGTATCGACCGATGTCCCATACCACCTTAAACCACTAAACCATTTCACTATCTTAAAGACACAGATATCAAGCATGCTCACCATTGATGAAATTGCTGAATCGGCAAAGCAATGAAGGCTTTCATCATCTTTGTTGACAGCAATGAGATTCTGATCTCTATTTGTACCTGGCTCACTCGCATGCTACGTAAAATGAAATAAAATATTTAATTCGTTACAACCAAGTTGCATGTATATTCGACCTTTAAAACCATTAAAAATTACAAATGATAATGAAAGTTGTACCTCTTGGGAGATATTGAAGTAGTCAACGCCGAACAGGAAGAGCTTCCGTGGAACAAATTCTTCGTCCACATCCGGTTTTTCCAGTATGTGATCCTTTAAAACAGGCAACAGTCAAACGACTTTCATTTTTAAGTACACAATATGTATATGTATATACAAGGGTATATAATTGCAACTATTAATTTATCTAAAGGATAAGGAATTATTCTTTGAGTATTATGAGTACTTTATGATAGATTTGATAACGGTTCGACAGAAATTATCGCCTCATAATATTCAACGAATGATACCTTATTACAGTGTGCATATATTTTCATTAATTGTACGATGAAATAATAAAATTTCAAAATATTCATCCAATTTTAATTATGCATTTTAAATATTAATGATTACTTTAAAATATGCAAACCCCGCTTGCACCTCAAAAATGCGTCATTTGCATTATCCTAGAAAAATGTAAATGTATCTTACCAACACTTTTTCGTAGCCTAAAGTTCCGCTCTGGATTTGAGGTAATTGTTGTCCGTTTCTAATTTCTCTCTGTAAAAGATAATTCAGTAAGTTTTTTTTTCTAATTTGATATATACATTTTAGCGATTACGATTTTAGAAATTTTTAGAGATTCATAACGGAAAATATTGGGATTTTTTTCTTTAATCATTAGCTGTGTATTGAAACCTGACAAGCTAGAGGGCGCATTTTAAATCAGAAGTCTTGGGATTTTTTTCATTCTGTTGTATAAACATCGTATGTACGCTATCGTATTCATGAATAACAAGTTAGTTTAAAAAATGTGCTGCATAAATATCTTGGGCTATAGTAATTTATAGCAAAATATAGTAACTATTTGAATTTACCATTATCTCCAACCAAATAACAGCCCTCTTTTTCTTTGCTTCGGCCATTCTCGTAAATCTCAACTGAAAAGAAAAACAATGATTATAGTTTTAATCCTGAAACATTTGTAATAATTTTAACATCCAAACTTTTTATCTAGAAAAGATCCTCCTCATCCTAAAAATTGACAAATTTTTACCTGCCAATAGCAAAAAAAAGGGGGGAGGGGAGGGAATCAAAGTGTTTTGATCGATTCCGATTTATTTTCAGCGATAAATTCAATCTTCTACTCTTCTGTATGACATATTGTTGATTACTTACCATCATCTCCGTCAAAATATTGGCTCTTATTTTCTTCATTTTTTCTTTTTTCTCTACTCTTGTCTAAAAGAGGGGAAACTTTCATGATTTGAATGTTATCCTTACACAAATGTTTGAACTGGGAAACTTTAAGATCATTTTGAGAAAAAAAAATTAACGTGTTTTGATTGATTCGGTTTTGTTTTCAGCGATAAATTTATTAGTATTCTTCTCTTCTGTATGACATATTGTTGTTTACTTACCATCATCTCCGTCAAAATAAGGGCTCTTATTTTCTTCATTTTGTCTTCTTCCTCTACTCTTATCTAAAAGAGAGAAACATTCATGATTTTAATCTTATTCATACACAAATTTTTTAACTGGGTAACTTAAAGATCACTCTGAAACGTGCAAAGTACATTTATTATTACCATCAATATCCTACTGGACTTTTTTTTGGCAAACACCATATTTCCGAAGTTAAAAACTTTTTTCCTAATACTCTAATACTAGATCATAAAAAACCCTCATACATGTACCTTAATTTTAAGAAAATAATTCTGCTTTTATATCTATTCTGATTAGGTTTGAATGTTATTTTTCAATGTACTCAAAGAATAAGCATGACCCTTTTTAAACAACATTAAAATATCGATAAAATGTTGAACACTTTGCAAATAGAAATTTCATCGCCTAAAAGTAAAACATCTTTTAGTGACAACTTAATACACTGCATGTATTTGTGCAATTTAGGTAAATATATTAAGAATGCTTTTGTAATCAGAAAACTTCATGTATAAACTTGCCTTTTTCAAGTGACCAGTATATGTATTATAACATGTGTATATTAATTGTATATGTCTATGAGCTGTACAGCTGTTGACTAATAAACAATACAATACATGTATTTTATAGTACAAAACTTTTAATAAACAGACTTGGTATACAAAAGATGTGGTTGATTGATTGATTTGTTCATTTCATAATTAAAGGACACTTACAAACAGTTCTTCGTGAACAGCAGCAAGGATGGTATTATGTTGACGAAGATTGTTCTGAAAATAAAAATACGGCATTAAATGAAACACAGGTTACATAATTATAGAAGATTCTTACTGTATCATCATGTTCATTGCCAAACTTACAAATCTGACCATCAACAGATATAATCTTACCATCATCATCTTTGCCACGACCGGGTTTCTGCGTCTCATTGTATTTTTCTGTAAAAAAAACACACACACACCATAAAACATTTAGTTGTGCATTTACGGAAAAAAAGTGTTTAAATTTATTTTACTTTAAAAAAAAATCAAAACAGAAAGCAATTCAAGTCTTACCACCAACTGCACGAAGATCTTGTGCAAAAGTATCTCTTTTCTTGTCTTTTTCTATGAAAAATACAATCAATATATAAGTGCCAATTAACATCAAATAATAATAATATAACGTATTTTATATTTCCCGGTACGTTGCTCGCGCATGTTAATAGTTAGAGGGGATCGGATCCATACTCTAATGGATAACAATTAAGTCAAGAAAATGTGCTGTATAAATAAATATTGGGACAAAATATAGAAATAACTTGTATTTACCATCATCTCCATCCAAGTTACGTCCTTCGTTTTCTTTTCTTCGGCCATTCTCTTAAATACCATCTAAAAAAACACATCGACATTAATATCTGATTTAAATATTAATCATAAAATGACAATTTTTCATCTGAAAATAGTAAAAACAATTAATTGACTGTGCTTTTATTAATTCGATTTTATTTTCAGCGGTAAACTGGATCTGATATAATGTTGAATATTAACCAATATCTCCGTCAAAATATTGGCTCTTATTTTATTCATTTCGGGTTTTTTTTCTTTACTCTTTTCTAAAAAAATATTAATTAGAGGAACATTCATGATTTAAATGTGATCCGTACACAAATGAATGTCGAAACAGGGTAACTTAAAGATCATTCTGAAACGTGTAAAGTACTTGTATAATGACTATCAATTCATGCTGGACCTTCCTTTTTTGTTCACAACAAATTTTCCCTTTTGTAAAACCTTTTCCTAATACTAGATCATAAAAATAACCCCCATACCTTAATTTTCCTTAAAAATTTATTTTAAGGAAAAGCATTTTTCTTTTCAAACAATTGTAAAATATCGATAAAATATCGATCAAACATTTATGCAAATAAAAACATGATCGGCCATAAGTAAAATATGGCCGATCATGTTTCTATTTGCAAAAATGTTCGATCGATATTTTATCGATATTTTACAATTCTTTCAGTGACGACCTAGTAAACAGCATGCATTGTATATCACAAACTTTCAAGACACAGACTTTATGTATGATACATGCGGTTGATTAATTGATTTATCTATTGATTGACGACTGATTGATCGATCGATTATTTGATTTGATTGATTTATTCATTACATAACTAATGGAAACTTACGCTCAGTTCCTCGTGAACGGCAGCTAGTTTGGCATTCTGCTGACGGAGATCGTTCTGAAACAAAATACGACATTAAATAAAACACTGGTTACATAATAGAGTACCATTGTGTTCATCGCCAGACTTACAAATCTGACCATCAACAAAAATAATCTTACCATCATCATCTTTGCCACGACCGGGTTTCTGCGTCTCATTACATTTTTCTGAAAAAACCACACACACACACCATAAAACATTTAGTTATGTCTTTACGAAAAAAACGTGTTTAAATTTATTTTACTTAAAAACCAGAAAGCAATTCAAGTCTTACCACCAACTGCACGAAGATATTGTGCAAAAGTGTCCCCTTTCTCGCCATTTTCTAAAAAAAACACCAATCAATATATCAGTGCCAATTAACTTCCAATAATGATATTACGTGTATTTTATTTCCCCGGTACGTTGCTTGCGCGGGTCTAGTTCGAGGGGGATGGGGTCGGGTCCGTACCCCTAGTGAAAAATTCAAATTTACCAAGTTTACATAGTTAATTGACTATATAAAGAGGCCTAAGAACACCGCCCACCTCCCCAGTAAACAAAAATTATCTCTCAGACATCCGCCCCTCTCACACAGGAAACAGTTCTGGATCCGCGCATGCATTGCATTGCGTCGAAAGTTGAATTAGGGCGAATGTCGTGCAGTCATTTTACACACTAAATAATAAATGTAAGATCTCAATAATTACCTGTTTTTCTATGAAAACCATCATCTTCATTTCATTATGTCTCTGAAAAAATGGGACAATGTAATAATTCTAAGTCTTCAAAATTGATATTTGTTATTTACATGTTACCCATTGCCACATGAATTTCACACATTAACTTACATTGTACTTCAATGATTTAAGTAAGAAATGTTGAACATATATAAATAACTAGTTCAAAAGTCACAAGCGAATACCATACCTCGATCTTTGCCACAGCTTCTTTGTATAAATTCTGGTCTCTTTGCGCAATGCTAGCCTAATTTTAATTAAACGATACAGGTATACAAGTTTTACACAGGATGCTGTTAGATAATGCTTTACATCATCATCAATATTTGCTTGCTATTTAACTTTTATTTTATAACATCATGAGATATATAGATTGTCCCCATTTTTTTCACGCTAAATTATCATATTTACCAGCAATTCCTTAAGGACTTTCTCCATTATTTCTTTCTGCCGTTTTTCTTGTATCTGTTTGATAGAATAAAAAAAGGGTTTCTTAATAGAATTCATTAATTTAATATTTGATAGTATCCCTAAATTTAGGAAATGAATTTGCAGAAATGACCTATTTAATTTTTTCAACGCTGTTATTATTTGAATCCAAACTAAATAACATATGTTTTATCTCAGTGATTACCTGTGCTTCTATGAAAGCCAGCATCTTCATTTCAATATGTCTCTGAAAAAATGGGACAATTTAATAATTCTGAATCTTTAAAATTGTTATTTGTTATTAACATGTTACCAATTGCAACATGAATTTCACACATTACCTTACTTCAATGATTTAATAACATATATTTACATTTTCCAGTGTATTTGCCTGTGATAACACTACGTATCGATTTTGTACTATATAACCCATAATACAAATGACGCCAAATCGAGGCGCCAGCGGGGTTTGCTTATTAATATTTAAATATATAATCGTATGATGGCTTAATTAATATCATATAAATATAAGTAATAAGGAAGCATTCTTTAAATATTATGAGATGATAATTTCGGTCGGGGTGTGATCAAATCTATTATAATGCCCTTCGGGCTTTATTGGATTTGATCACGCCCCGACCGAAATTATCATCTCATAATACTCAAAGAATAATTCCTTATTCCTTATATATAAATACCTCGATTTTTGCTACGGCTTCTTTGCATAAATTCTGGTCTCTTGTTGCAAGCCTAGCCTTTAAATAAAACGATACAGGTATACAAGTTTTACAAAGGATGCAGTTAGATTATACTTTTTATCAATATTAGCTTACTATTTAATTTTTATCATATTTTACTGAGTATCATGAGAGATCTAGATTTTCCCATTTTTGGGGCACAGTAAATTATGATATTTACCATCAATTCTTTATGAACTTTCTCCATTTCTTTCTGTCGTTTTTCGTGTTTCTGTTAGATAGAATAAATAAAAGTTTCTTTAAAGAATTAATTGATTTAATATTCGATAGGATCTTAATTTCAGGACATGGATTTGCATAGCTGCAATAATGTAGCCCTCTCCGATTTTTTATATCTGATGTTTACTGGATAGCCCTCTCCCAAAAACAATCGGGAAAGGGCTACATTATTGCAGCTAGGATTTGCAAAAATGATTCATTCAATTTGTTCAACGCTTATAATCAAGTATATATTATTTGAATCCACACTAAATAATATATGATTGTAAGATCTCAATAATTACCTGTGTTTCCAGGAAAGCCAGCAATTTAATTTCATTACGTTTCTGAAAAATTGGACAATTTATTAATTCTAAGCCTTCAAAATTGACAATTATATTTAACATGTTACCCATTGCCACATAAATTTCACACATTAACTTACTTCAATGATTTAAGTAAGAAATGTTGAACATGTACAACAAGTTATCTGTGAGCCAATGCTCACCAGTGATACCCCCGCTCTAAGGTAAATATGCAAAATAAGCAAAATCGTCATTTAACGGGAAGTTGACGTCCGATTGGGACAAAAATATATCCCACGATATGGCATGCCTTAACAAATAGAGTGTTAAAATTTCAATCATCTGCAATAAATAGTTTCTGAGAAATATTCAACGAAAATTTGTTTGAAAATGTTGGCTAAAAATAACCAAAGTCGTCATTTAACAGGAAGTTGAGGTCCGAATGGTACAAAAATAAATCTCACGATATGGCATGCCTAAACAAATAGTGTGAAAAATGTTCAAGCATCTGCAATGAATAGTTGCTGAGAAAAATGCGACAGAAATTTTTGTTACGGACAGACAGACAGACAAGGGTAAAACAGTATACCCCCTTCTCCTTCGTAGCGGGGGTATAATAATTACATGTTGTTCAAAAGTCGCAAGCGAATACCATACCTCAATCTTTGCTACAGCTTCTCTGTATAAATTCTCGTCTCTTCGCCCAATGCTAGCTATAGCCTTTAATAAGACGAAACAGCTATACAAGTTTTACACAGGATGCTGTTAGATAATGCTTTACATCAATATTTGCTTGCTATTTACTTTTTATCTTGTATTGTCATGAGAGATCTAGATTTTCCCTATTTTTGGCACGGTAAATTACATGTATCATATTTACCATCAATTCCTTATGGACTTTTTCCATTTCTTTCTGTCGTTTTTCGCGTTTCTGTTTGATAAAAAAAAAAAAAGTTTCTTAAAAAATGCATTGTTTGATATTTGATAGTATCCCTAATTTCAGGTCATGGATTTGCAGAAATAACCTATTTAATTTGTTCAACGCTTAATCAACTGTATATTATTTGCATCCACACTAAATTATATGTAACATCTCAATAATTACCTGTGTTTCTATGAAGGCCAGCATCTTAATTTCATTCAGTCTCTGAAAAATTGGAACAATATTATAATTCTGAGCCTTCAAAATTGTCCTTTATTATTAACATATTACCAATTGCAAGATTAATTTCATACATAAACTTACTTCAATGTTGAACATATATAAATACCTCGATCTCTGCAACGGCTTCTTTGCATAAATTCCGGTCTCTTGTTGCAAGCCTAGCCTTTAAATAAAACAATACAGGTATACAAGTTTTACACAGGATGCTGTTTGGTTATACTTTTTATCATGTTAGCTTTCTATTTACTTTTTATCTTATATTATTATGAGAGATATAGATTTTCCCAATTTTTTGGCACTGAAAATTATCATATTTACCATCAATTCCTTATGGACTTTCTCCATTTCTTTCTTCTGTTTTTCGTGTATCTGTTTGATAGAATAACAAAATAGGTTTCTTAATAGAATGCATTGATTTAATATTTGATAGTATCCCTTACTTCAGGACATGGATTTGAAGAAATAATCTATTTAATTTGTTCAACGCTATATCAAGTGTATATTACTAGTATTTGAATCCACACTAAATAATATTTGTAAGATCGCAATAATTACCTGTGTTTCTATGAAAGCCCGCATCTTAATTTCATTCAGTCTCTGAAAAAATGGGACAATTTAATAACCCTGAGTCTTCAAAATTGTCATTAATATTTACAATGTTACCCATTGCCTCCTGAATTTTACACATTAACTTACTTCAATGATTTAAGGAAGAAATGTTGAACATATATAAATATTTAGTTCAAAAGTCATTAGCGAATACCATACCTCGATCTTTTCCACGGCTTCTTTGCATAAATTCTGGTCTCTTTGCGGAATGCTAGCCTTTAAATTAAACGATACAGTTATACAAGTTTTACACAGGATGCTGTTAGACAATACTTTTTATTAATATTTGCTTGCTATTTACTTTTTATCTTTTATTATCATGAGAAATCTAGATTTTCCCAATTTTTTGGCACAGTAAATTATCATATTTACCATCAATTCCTTATGGACTTTCTCCATTATTTCCTTCTGCCGTTTTTCTTGAATCTGTTTGATAGAATAAAAACAAAGGTTTCTTAAAAAATGCATTGTTTGATATTTGATAGTATCCCTTATTTCAGGACATGGATTTGCGAAATAATCTATATAATCTGTTCAACGTTTAATTAAATGTATATTATTTGAATATAAAAGAATCATGATCATTTTAATGTTTGTATTTATTAATATCTCAGACGTAATTTTCATGCCAGCATTGAATTCACTCTAAAAACCATCCTTAAACAAAAAAATCAGCATTTTAGCTCGATAGAAATACAATGTACAACTTCATGATGAGTAGGGATTTACATGTACATAGAAAAAGATATGCATCGTCTTAAATTAATTTGAGTGTCAGTACATTTGTCTACCAGAACTCCTACATAGTACATACCATGAACTTATGAGTTCCATCTTCCAAAATCAACTTCTGATCCATGCCCTCAACCTAGGAGAGAATACAATACTTTTAAAAGAATGAAAATCAAAATTGTGTCAAAGTAAATGTTGTGGCGAAAAGAACTTCACATTTTTAAACACGTATCACTAGTTTAAGCGATGCTTAACTTAAAAAGCGCTGCTAGAATCCCGTGTTGTTGCTTTGATGCAACATGCCCGTCTTCCGTGAAAAATAATAAAAGTTGGAAATAATTATAGAGAACTGGGCGAGTAACTATGTTATATTCACATTCATTGTTTTGTGGAAACCGCGGGATACCTTTTCTATTAAGGAATATGTGAGCTATTATATAGGCGCAGATCCAGACATTTTTCGAGGGGGGGGGGGGGGGGGTGAGGGGGGTGGGGGGGGGGTGTAGGGAATATTTCCAGGCATGCTGGAATGAAGTACATCATCATCTCAAGTTTAAGTCACGGTCTTGAGTCCACGTAGTTTGGAGAGAAATATACATATTGGGCGTGATTTGCGATGTTGGAAATACATGTAGGCTTTGTAGGAACGTTGACGCACTTTGAAAAAGAAATCTATTTTTTTTCTTTAAAAAATAACATCAGTGTGTAAGTGTCAGTTAAAGGTTGCAAGATTTTTTCAAGGGGGGGGGGGGGGGGGTCTGGGAGTGGTCGCTTTGAGACCCCAAGTGTAATCAAGGGGTCCTGGGGGCGAAGCCTTCATAAGCTTCTAATTTTTTTTTCTAGATTTTTAAGAGTAAAAGGAGCCGTGAAATTAACCTCAATATTCCGTTATATACTAACAATAAACGGTTTTATTTCATAAACGATTTGTCTAATATACTACTACGCTGGGTGCAAGATTATCCGTCAAATCCTCAAAAAGACACAGGGAACTCCTTTTGATTTAAAAAAAATATATATTGTTTCACACGCTCATTGTTTCCCTTAAAATCTTTTATCATTTATCATTGATAAAATCTGTTTATAGCATACTTCGTTTTTCCTCTCCTCTTCCTCCTCTGCCGCCTGAACAGCCTCTGCCCAGCTATAATCAAATCTGAGGATGTCCAGTTTTTCATCCTATGAATAGACGGTTCTTCTATTTATGAACATGTTTGATACTGTTTCAATCATACTACGTTTGTGTTCGTAATCAAGAAAAATGATTACTGTGGTTTGATTAATATTCAAGGGTATCAATTTTCATGGATAAAGTGAAAATCACAGTTTCAAGGGTACGTCAATTCGTGGCTAATGACCCTATCAATACAAATTGTTAGTACTGCACGTCAATGAGCATTTAATTTCATGGGTAAACTTAACAACGAAATCCATGAAAATTGGTATTCAACGAATAATGATGAAACCACAGTACAATTTCTTGTCGCGCATATCAAATAATCAAAGTGTTAAAAGTGCCAATATTTTCAGGAACTCATTAATTGCTTTGTAACTTATTTTTTACTCACCACGGTCCTGACTGGCTCGTCTCCAAAATCTAGTATGATGCTGTAATCCATTCTGTTTAATCTGCAAGACAGTACTGTCCTTAATGTTTGGATGATGCTAATTAAAATCAGATCAAAGCAAACTCGATCCGCTCATGCACATAGCAACTTTGTGTACAGATGCAATCATTGTGGCGTCGAATCATTGACTTTACTATGACGTCACTTGCATTGTGTACACGTACGAATTCAGAATTTTGGATACACGGCTATCTTAAGGCTATACGATTATAGTGTTTTTTAAAGATAATCTTTATTCAATTAAATTATATTTTTAGTTATTAGTTCGTGTATAAATATTATTTATTTGATTTATAAATGTAACATGTAACTGCTTATAATTCATATGAATTTTAGCAAATAAACAATACAATACAATATACAATTTACAGTGTCTATAATTATGCTGTCGATTTCAAAAGACAAGTACACTGTAATTAATGTGTTGTACAGTACGTCCGTTGCACGATAATCGTAAAACATAAGTACGGTTCTTACAAGCGTCGCACATTGCGAGTGGCAACCCGTCTCCAACCAGAATTGTACGTGATACCTACGAATGACACGTCAAACGTCCGTTTGTCTTACTTTGCACTTTCAATTTTTTACTACACGATTTTAACGCTACATTCAGCCATGGAAGCCACACTGGCAAATCCCGTTGCACACGCTCGATCACCAAACACGTACGGCAAGTTGTGACAGAGGATTTAGCTAACCTAAGCTATTTACCTTGTACCTAACGACTTGACTAATATCTCAAGTAATATGATAAATAATATGTCTATTCATGACATGCATTGGTGTATATATATAGGAAATTAAACTAACAGCGCTAGAATGTGCATGTGTTTCCAACAATCAGAATTTAAGAACAAATCTAAGAAAAAAAGAAAAATACTTACTCATTTACACTGCCTTTCCTTTGTTTGGTTGTAAGGGAAATATGATTGGTTTCGTCATCAATCAAATGACGTCATAATCCACCTCCTGTTTGATTGGTACCTGAAATACAAGTAATGTCAGTCATACGAAAACTAGTTAGATTATATTAAGATGGGAACTTAAAATGTTCATTTTTTTTTTGGCTTCTAAGAAGGGGACTTAAAATGATCAGATGCCATTTTTATAAATATGAAGCTCCAAAAAGAAATTAAAGCTAAAAGGTGGCATGGGAATTGATTATTTAAAAAAAATTACAGTTTGAAATATGATTTGATAATGATTTTAATACAGTATGAAGTTGTACACATGTAAAGAATACAAGATTTATATCAAAATCACAGCCTTGCTTTACTGTTGGCTTCAAATGCCAAAGCATAATAAAAATACCCCCAAAAGCATTAGTTAAGATTGTTACAGAAAGTTGGAGCAATCAAATTCAAACGCAAATAGAAAAATATTAGTAATGGCATTTTCCCAAAACTGTGCATACAAACAGACATAAACCTGATCTTTCCTGTAAAAGTAAAAAAATAGTGGGGGTCATATGTCAATATTATGAGATATGGCATAAAGTAAGCAGGTTTTAGGCAAAAGTTGGAGTTAATCCTTTTTTGACATCTATGAAATATAATCTAAATATGCCAAAATGTGTCGATAGAAATATTTGAAAAAATTCAAGTATGTTTTTCGAAACAACATGAAGATATCGTAAGCACAAACGACATTGTAACTGAAAGTTTGATTTGCATTGAAAATAAGGAAGCTAAAGTAACATTACTCTAAAACTATTGAGATATGAAAAATGTTCATTCATCTTGAAAACCTTCCGCCACAATATACAGTCCCTTAGTAGACTCTCTAAACATATCATTTCCTTTTAACAACTGTATTCAGTATAGTTTATTTTGCGTTGTAAAATATGGATAAGAGAATGTTTAATATATATAATGCAAAATTTTCAGACTAGATGTTACCCAAAATGGGTACCCCCAAAAACAGAGGAACGAACCTCTCTAACGTCATATCAGTAATTGTTCTGAAAGATTCCGTTGGTATATATAAAACCCTCTGAAAAATAATCAGAATGTAGAACAGGGTAATACAACCAGAGGCACTGTGTGAAAAAGTTTATAGACATGCGGGCGGACGGACGACGGAAAAAAGGTGATCAGAGAAACTCATTTGATTTTTGGTCTAGGTGAGCGAAAAAAAAAATGGTTGATGTAACGACTTCAACAAAGTAAGCAATCTACGAGGTTTAGTACACCAGGAGTTTATTTCATTAAGCTTAAAATCCGATGCACATTACAATTGAACAGTTAAAAAGATTCGTTAAGTGCAGCGTATTCATTTTCAACCATGTTTTAAAAACCGTTAACACGTAAACCTTTTTGTTAAAATAAAGATATATATTTATTAAGAATAAAATTGCATCTATTTAAAAAGTATAATATAGTTTTAAAAAAAGGGAATATGGCGTTCCCCAAAATCTTCAAAATCCTAATCCGGGGCGTATATAACTTCAATTTCAATCCTAATTTCATTATTTTCATATCAATTTTTTACATCCTCCCAAAAAAGTTGGGGGGGGGACCTCCATAATAATTCAATTTTTTATATGTGAATTTTAAAAAATTTGTTCCTGCGAGAAAAAGTGGGGGGCCAGGCCCCCCTGTGCCCCCGTGATGCTGCGTGCCTGCGTTAAGGCCTATTAGCCTCTTAATTGTTTTTCAAAACCTTTTTTATTGTTACATGTATCATCGTTGATCAAATTAAAATTCATATTACACAAGAAAACGGACTTTTTTTTATTAATGATAGGCTTATGCAAGTTTTCTTTGCTTATTTCGTGACTGCCTTACAAATATTTTCTTTTCGTTGATTAGACGATACTTATTTTAAACGTTTATGTGCTCTTGATTTTCGGGTTCCATCTTACCCTTTTTGCGATTGGCTAATCTCTTTAATTTTGACCAATGAAAAATTGTGATCTATATTTGATTTGTCATTACTTTCAAAATGGCGAGTGGATCAGAAGGGAATCGCTTTAGCAGGTATTTTTTAATGATTTTACTTAAAATGAAGAAATGACATCAAATCTAAACAACAATACAATTGTATTTAAATGATTATTTAAACAATAAAATGCTTTCTTTGGTGATTCATGCGTGATATGAAGGTGGCGGCATTGAAGAAAAAATACATAAACCGCATTTGCGGGTTATCTAATTTTTTTCTGCAATTTTTTTTTCATAACCCTCGTGAATCATCAAAGAAAGCATTGTATTGTTTATATTTACATCTTTCTTCTATCAAATTAATAAATTCATTGTAAAAAAAAAATTAGTAAAATTCACTGAATTACTGAATGTAAATTAGAATGATACCTTAAAGAGACAGCCAAATTGTCTCCTATGGGAATTTGAGTCGGACATCATGATTTTTTCGTGCAGTCTGTGATTTTTCTTAGGTCACTGTAGGTTTCGACCAATCGATAAACAGGGCGTGTAGATTTCGGTCAAGTCAGTTTCTACATATATAGAGATTTGAATTAGCTATAAGTTTTCATAAGAAATAGAGGTAATCATAATCAGTAGATGTAAATATAGTCTTTTTAAACTGTGTGAAGTTACATCTATTCAATTTCTTTTTATAATCAACTTCCAAGTGATTAGTTAAGATTTTCATTCTTCAACTTCAACTTATAAAATCATGTTTCGAGAATTTTTGTTATCTTCTAGTGAAGCTGTTCAGATTGAAAATCTTCATTTGAGTTTAAAACGAAGAACCAAGAGAAAACTAGCAGACCGTGATACAGATGGGGATTCACAAGATTCCAGAGACAGAGATGCTTTCTTTGAGAGAGTCCAAACATTCTCAGTATCCTTTTATTTAATGCACAATTTCAAAGTGTAACACCATGGGTTGCCATTTTTGGAGAACAAGACATTCATTTCAAGTCAAGTACCACATGTACATATTAAGCAATACTGACTATATGTTAAGCACAGTTAATAAGTAACACCTGGTACCTTGAACTTTCATCACTAATCTCATAACTAGATAGGGATATTTGATTATTTAATAATCAGTTGTCAATGGCTTTGTTCTACTCAGCTTTCCACACATGGGTACACAGAGGATTGAAAACTTTGGTCAAGGGGTTATGTGAAAAGGACGAGTGCACTTATGGGCCCCGGTGAAAAGTGAAAAAATGAAGAATCAAATTAAGCATATTTTTTCCCCTAACATTATCTATTGATATCTATTCCATAAGAATTAACAAGTTTTAGCGCTGAATTTATTGTATATAAAAAGCACGAAGCTTTAAAACATAGTAGGGGTCAGCAGACATTCGTGATTTTGTATAGTAAATCGAGGACAGGCATTCATTTTAAAGCCTTTGTTTACTGTCAGCCTAACCGAGTACAAACTTGTGGAAAAGACAAAATACGCATTATACATTTAGTAAACTCCTGTGAAAGTAAGAAGTTTGTACTCGGTTAGGCTGGTACCTAAAAAATGAAAGAACGTATGAACATTTCAAGGTTTTTCCTATAGCAAGCGAAAGCTATTACCTGCGTGACCCATGTTTGAACTCACGCATGGAATAAATTATTTCAAACAATCACGTGGTTTCTATACAGGTAAACGTTTGTCAAATGTGCTCACTGTAAAACATTGACACGTTTTAGATCGCTTTCCTTCATCTTTGTATGGTCAGGAATGTTTGTTTGGTCACTATGGTAATATGCAACTTCTAAGCTTCATTCGATTTTTTTTCAGACGTAAAATAATGCATAAAGTATAATTCAGCAAACGCGCCAATCGATCCACCTACAGAGCAATGTTGATTTAAATGTCTCCTCCCTCTGATTTAAATAGTCACAATTCAAGTAGGTTCGGTTTGATTTTTCCGGATTTTGATTATTTATAGGCATTCAAAAATCCTCAGTTTTTTAAATTGTATTCTAATTTTGGTAAATTTAAGCGTGCATATAAATCAGAAGTATCCATGAGTGTTTAACTATTTTGAGAAAAAAGCAATTTGTTGATATTTTCTACATATAAACGGCACTGAAAAAGGGCCCATTCTCTATAGCTTAAGTGCACTTGTTCTTTGATGATATTTATCCAAAAAGAGAGTTTCTTTAACTGGTCCATATCATTACATGGTTTGGAAAGCCCCCAGCACTGTCTCCATTGCAGTGTGCCAAATATGGCTGGATTAACTTAGAATCAGACATGCTTCAATGTCGTATGTGTCGAGCAGTGATTTGTGCAATGTTACCTGTCAACTCTGATCCAAAAATCTGTGAGTTATTTTTTTTGTTTTGTAAACTCTTATCAATTTTTACAATCGATATATTTATCATGCTTTTACCAAAAAATATAACAAACCCCAGCAATTTTAAAGCATTTTAATTCAATTTACCAAAAAAAAATGACTTTCAGATCAAATGTGTGTCAAAAAATTGACAGAAAAACTGAAGTCTGGTCATGAGCAGGCCTGCAAATGGAGGTCAAACCCAACCCCAGGTAAGAAAAATGTAAAATAATTTGTCCATAAACAGAATTGCTGTGAAATTGTTCATATTTTTTAGGTATATGTACTAGTACATGTATAAAACTGGGTTGTGGCAGTTTACACTGCATAATTAAGCTGTTTCATTCAAGTTTTTAAAAATATGAATGTAGTAGCTATTGCATTTATTCCCTGTAATTTTCAAGATAAGGTCCCTAAGCAATTCTTCTCCAAATATCTTGAGAACAGTTTAGAAATTCTATATTTACTGATACTTATTACAGAAAATAAGACAAAGTGTTTTCTAAAGTAACAATACTACAAATTTTGTTAATTCTATAAAATTGATGTACATGTGTGCTAATCATTTAGTTAGCAAATGTGTAAGATTTTTACATTTTGGTAATGCAAACACCATATTTTCTTATAACCAACCAATCCATTACAGATTCCCTTATCAGAGTTCCAACTCATGATAAAGCTGAGGTAACTGAAGAATTTAACCAAAGACTGCAAAGTCTTTTGTCTTGTGAAAATCGGCTTCCTTACTTAAACACAGCAAGCACTGAGTCACAGGTTAGACAACTTTTATAAAAAAAATATGTTGTTTAAACAGAGTATTGCAGTAATTATTTCTGTAAAAAAAAAAATGAGAAGTTTTGAATTTTAAAAATTCTCTCGTAATGATTCTGTAGCCTGAATAACTTGGAAAGATGCTGTACATCTGATATTTTTTAGCTTATTTCACATAAATTTTACAATGCAAAAAAAAAATGCACAGAAATGATATTAGTTATTATGTGCTGTAAAAAAAACTTTAAAAACTACATAAAATACTCACACACGCAAAAAAAACAACATTGAAGATTTACAAGATTTGCTGCATGCAAAAAAACCCAGACATATGGTAATTTTTTCTGCTTTGCCAAGTAGCCCAAAATCATCTCAATAATTCAAGCTGCAAATTGCTTTTTTTGTTGCAGGGGATCACAGATTGCACTCTGAGTGTCCTTACAGAGTATCTTTTGAACAAAACCAGTGACAGGGAGGCAGTGGACCCCGAGGTTGTGAAGAGGGCCGCACTCATTTCTCTGTGTGGATGGAAAATCAGGTCGGAAAAAACATTTAAATAAATTTTTGTTTAACACTGGATATCAGTAATAGTATATGAGAGTTACCTTTGTCATTTTTCAGCATAAATTTGATTTATTACTTTTCCAGAGTAGATGATAAACATTTCAAATGAATTAAAACTAGATATTTCACACTCCATATTTTGATGTGTTGCTGTCACTTGCTGAAAATTTGAAAGCCTACTTTTGAGTTGAAGAGTTTCTATTTGTATTTGATATTTGATCTCAATATGTTGCAGGTCTGACAATACAGAAGATATCATGTCTTGTGATTTTTGTCAGAGGACTATAGGCTTGTGGAATTATAAATCTCCACATTGGCATGAAACACATCAAAACAGTGAGAGTGGCATTACAAAAGACTTGGAGGATACTGTGAGAGAAGAGGTTGTAACAGAAGAAATACAAAATGCTGAAAAAGTGCCCAATGGCAGTGCAATTGTAGAGAATGATCAAAATGGACATGAAAATCTGGTTGATGATCGGATATCTGATGATGGGCAAAATTCTAGTGCTAAAGTAACTGATACAGTCTCAGAGAAGGAGATGCAGGTTTCAGGAAATGGTGCAATCTTGAGTGGTAGTGAAAATGAAAGTTTGGGGAAGGACAGTGATGAAACAAAGGCACCTAACATAGAGAAACCTTCAGACCAAACAGAGAATATTTGTGAGATGGTCAGTGAAACGAGAAAATCAGTTGAACTTGATGGTGTTCAGAATGGTGCCAAAGAGACAGATGAACATGACAGTGGGACTAATGGCATTGATGCCACAGATGGCACAAGTCCATCAAAGGTTGGTGGAGAAGACTCAGATGCAGGCGAGAAGAATAAAGAAAATGAAGATGAAGCAGGTGAATACAATTGTTCAGAGACAAAAGATAAGGGAAAAGAACACAGTCCTGAAATATCTACAGTCAAGTCCAATGGTCATCGAGAAGAGGAAACAAAAGAAAATAATCCAAGGGAACAGTCATGTGAAGTTTCCAGGTCTCCAGACAGGGCACCCCCAGCAGTCACAAACTCCACTCAGGATACAACAGCAGGGGAGCAGGGGAGGAAAAGAATCAAACTGGTAGGAGCTGATGGCCTTCTGATTCTTTAATCATGTTTGTCAGAATCTGTGGTGGATATCGCTGATGAAATTTTGATAATACACTGGATAGCTGCAGAACTGTAGCTCTTCAGCCAAAAAAAAATTCGAATGGTCGCCCATCTGAATTTTTGTTTGAGTGGAGAGCAACAGTTCTTCAGCTGTACACTGCAATGAATAAACTTCTGACAATGAATTTTGGCATCTTGTGAATTTAGGCAACACTTGTGCATCTTAGGTGAATAGAGGGAGTGATTGATAATTTTAGAATATCCCAGGACTTGTAATGGAATATATATAGTCTTTTTATACAAATTTTGTTTCACATTCCTGGACTTTGGTTTGGGGTTAGAAAACATAACTATCATTAATTGTCTGAAAAAAGAGTTTGATCCCATCACAAGTAATCCAACATGTGTACAGTGTATTTTTCTTTTAAAGAAACTACTGAAGTGTTAAAGGGGTATAGTCAGAATATATCCATATACATGTATTTTGTATTGAAATGATACTAGTCAAGCAAGTTTCACAAGGTTAAAATATTGCATGTCATTACAGAATTACCGGTAATGCATGCATGTCATCAACACTGTATTGTGCCTCAAAATTTATTGCAATGCTTTGTTATGCTTACTTTAATTAATTTACTTTAATCTTTTCAATGTTAGGAAGAAAAAGACAGTTTTGATCCGTTGGCAGAACATCGAACATGGTGTTCATGGTTACAGAAGTCTTGCGACACGAGTCCATGGAAACAGTCGGGAAGTGAAGTAGTTACACCGTGGAAGAAGATACTGTATATAGTGTGTCCCACACTGAAGGATGACCAAGCCAACTCATTGTCTCTAAGTTCTCATTACATACAGGTACATGTCAATGGTTTAATTACTGTATAAAAGGTTATTTATGCACCATGTTATTTTCTCTCTTCTTCACTTGCAAATGATTTCCCCTTGTCTTGAATTTGCCCTGACGAAGTTGTGATTAAAGAGAGATAATTTGAGATATTGACTTATCTTGATAAGCTCCTCCCTTAGAAAATGCGGTAGTCACTACCGCTTCCTGGGGTTTAAATTGCCTGCTGACAACAAAGATGAAAGGGGTGAAAATAAAACGGGTGCAAATATTTCCCTGTACGTACTGTGGAATCATTAATTTTCATGGGGGTGAATTTTCGTGGATTGCCTAAATTTTACAGGTTCGTGGGGACGTAATTTTGTGTATTCGCCTAAACCTATAAAAGAAATATGACATTATTACCCTTATTCATAAATTCGTGGAGGATGTTAATTCATGGATGAGAGGTACCCACGAATTCCACGAAAATTGAGCCACCATGAAATCTAATGATTCCACAGTACAGTATAACTTCTATTGCCTGCAATACAATTGTATTTGTTGAATTACAGAATTTATTTGTTCTTTATAGGTATCCCCCGTTGCAGCTTTCGGAAGGGTGTGCAGGATACTTAACGACTGGACCGGTGGAAATTCTAAAGATTGAACCAATCTGTTTAAACTTCTTAATTTAAACATGACAATGTAATGTGAGAAGACAGTTCTGTAACAAAATATCAACTAGATCTATTTCTTTTTGGTGCAATGATCTTGTTTTTGTTATTCTGAATAAAATCTTTGTAGCTAAAGTAAAGGTTGTTTTTGTCAACTGATGGGGAAAAAAGAAGAAGAAAAACTTGCTTTATCAAATTCTGGAAATTTGAAAGAGTGTTCAATTGATAGCTACACAAAGACATACAGAGACATTTTACATTGAATATTTGCATGGCAAAATCAAAAACATTATGGTCACAAATTGAGATGATCATGTAAATAAAATAAAAAGATGTTCTTTTACCTCTCGAAAAACAAAATGCTATACCCTTAGCATCATTTTCAGTGTCCCAGTTAGGTTGAAGTTTTGGGTGCAGGTTTCTCTCCTGTTCTTTAGGATAAATAATTTATCAATGGCGACCAAAGTAATAATTTGTTTTAAAAAATTAAAAAGAATATACTTGCTTTTTTGTGACCCATTGTATTATCAAGATTGTCTACTACATTTAGTTAATAAAATATTCCTGAGATCATGAGACTGAACAGTTATTGATCCATCATTTCAAACTTAAGCATAATTAAAATATTTGTATTTTATAAATATTTTTATCTTCTTCTATGCTGACAATCAAAAACTAAATATAACATTTTTTTTTTAAAGTCATGAAAAGGAAATCGTCGCATTTCAGGATATTAGTATTTCGGGAAATTAGTAAAACCCATCCGGAAATAATTTTTCCGTCCAAACTAAATAGAAAACCAAAAGCAAAGCGAAACACGCTGAAATTATCATATGCGTAAGTTAATGTGTTTGTTGTTTGTGTCTTTATGAATTATGAATAATTATACATGTATAGAAACAAGATTTAATGGAACATTTAATAATTGTTATGGTGGGAAAAAAATCCGATATCACCAAAATCATGGCATGATCACAAACATTGCGTAGAATTTTACTCGAATTCTCTCAGCATTGTAATCAGGTCCAGCACAATCTCCAGATTTAGCTATATAGCTTGAACAAGCTAAATAGCTTTATTAAGCTATTCAGAATAGCTTCATTTAGCTATTTCGTCATACATTTTGCTTAAATGTGTAATTTTTTCAGTATGTATAAAAAATCGCACTTTAGTGCAATGATAATTTTCAACTTTGAACTGTTCTGTAAACAATGCATGTAAAGATTACTCATAAGTTTGCGTCTCCTTAAGAGACTTTGCACTAAAAGTTTTGGGGCAACTGATTCATGACCACACAGTTACTTCTTGAATGAAATATAAAGGAGGTCAGTTATGGTAAACAAGATAATTGATTGGTAATAATTTATCACAATGAGAAGAAATCATACTTATCCACGCCTCATTGCACACAAAGTGGTGAACAGTTACCCAAACAATGGAAATATATTTTTTGCTTAAAAGTGTTTAAAAGCTGCAGTGTTAAAACTATCTTACATTTGGGTCAAGTTTATAATGGTCAGTGGTGCAAATATTATTAGCAAGTTAATTGCGATTTTTCGTCCATTTCTTACAATTAATATTTTCTTCAAAAACTGCATATAAATAGCTTTATTAAGCTATTTTGAATAGCTTTATAAAGCTATTTAGCTTATTCAAGCTATATAGCTCAATCTGGAGATTGTGCTGGACCTGGTAATGTTCAGTAACAATTTAATAAAAATTGTAATCATTTAAGACAAGTAATAAGAACTTTAAAATAATTAACGTTGATGTAGCAACATTAAGTGCGATGGTGCCCACAAGGACGGCCAGCACAATACTGGAGGAATATTAACACAATTTAAACATGATTATGATTATTTTAGTTACATTTCTGTTCTTAAAATTTTATTCAAATTGTTGATCAATTTTTCTATCTCATGTGGTCATGGAAGTTTTAGTGCGTCATTATGAAGCTTTATAGCTTGACACTAGCTGCAATAATGTAGCCCTCTCCCGATTTTTTTTTTTTTTTTTTTTTTTTTTTTTTGGGAGAGGGTAGCCCTCTCCAGTAAACATCAGATATAAAAAATCGGAGAGGGCTACATTATTGCAGCTAGCTTGACACACTTACTATGAGCCTTTCAATTATCAATTACCCGATTTAATTTCCTCAGAATATCACTATCTTCTGATAAATAAGATGTGAACAGGTGAAGGAGACTTGCTTTAAGTATGTTTTTTTCTCCATTGTAGATTGAAAATTGATAAACGAAAATGATTATCCCAGTTCGCTGCTTTACTTGCGGAAAAGTTATTGGCAACAAATGGGAAGCATATTTAGGATTATTGCAAGTGGAATACACAGAAGGGTAAGCCTCGATTCTAAAGTTTGAAAGAAGTCTGCTCAAAGTCTGAAATTTTTTATTAATGCATTTAAATAAGATGCGCTTGATTGACCAAGTTGATAGAGGTATAATAAGGATGTGTTTTGCGGGCTCATCTCAATTATTCTTTTTCTGCTTATTTTATAAGGTCTTCGTTGCTTGTATCTTTTCATTTCTTTTCCAGTGATGCTTTGGACGCCTTGGGACTAAAGAGATATTGTTGCAGGAGGATGCTATTGTCTCATGTTGACCTCATTGAAAAACTTCTCAACTACGCACCATTAGAAAAGTGATGTACGGTACTAGCTGGCTGGAATGTGAAACACTTAGAGCTTCTTGTGGAAGACTGTATCTCTTGTGAATATTTTCTCTTTTGGAGGAAAAGAGATAAAAGATATTGTGAAAATGATATGTTTATGTATCAAAACATGGGGCAGTTAATGTTATAAACTGTGTGAATCTCTCACTATCACTTAGAGATCACTTAGTCAATGTAAATTATGTGTTATAAACATACATTTTGAATGTAATCATTTTGTCATTGTTCCTACATAAAAACTTTCATCAAGAAATCGTTATATTGGAGTTTTTTTTGTCTGCAATCAACAATTTTAATCCACATATACAGGTATATTCATGTAACAAAATTAAAAATTAAACCAAAACACATGTACATATATTTAAATTTTTCATTTCGCAAATGTAACAGAATGGGAGAAATGATGACAGACTAAATTGGGGTTCAAATTACTGTTTTGTTCATCCTATCTCCCACCCCTCTTATATGTATTGCATGTATAACAATTTTCATGTGCGATGGAGTACCTGTATTAGAACTGTGGAATCATCATTGTTCGTGGGAGACCGATGTTTGTGGCTTTCATGGGTAATCCTTGCCTACGAATTTTCCTCCCCAAGAACCTTTAAACAATAATTTCTTTAATATTTATTAAAATTATCATGAATACACTACCAACAAAATTATGTCCCAGTGAACCAAGAAAATTTTGGCTACCCAGTACCCATGAACATTGACCCCCCAAAATTGAAAATGATTCCACAGTATTAGGATTCATTGACCATCTTTAATCATTATTATTGATTTAGTGTTGGCCAAATATCCATCCAAAATACATTCAAAAGCTGTCCAGTATACAGAATGGACGAATAATCTTTTACTGATACATCAGGGTTTTTCATTTAAATTTTAAAATGTGTGTTATCAGAAAATAGATACTGGTAATTGAATATATACCGGTACCAGTAACTGCATACATTTCAGTTCAGAGAATTTGATCCTTATTCATCTTGAATATTGAATGATCGATGGATATTTTATCAGAAAAGTTTTGGAAGAGTTACCGGTAGTTCCCTTTGCCCCCTTTCCAACAATAGAGCATATTTTGAATTTGGAGCGATTTCTAGCGGTTTGGGTTAATATAAGGAAAGTGTTAACGAACAGGATGTAGTTTATTGATCAATATTTTCTTGTTATGCGCAGGGGTGATGGGGATCCAGACTCCCTCTGGAAAATTCAAAGTTATTAAATTCACATAGTAAATTTACTGAAAAAGGCCTCAGGTACCCCTGGCAAACATTAGCTCTCGAACCCCCCCCCCCCCCCAACCCTTTTAAAAAAATTATCTGGATCAGCGCATGCTTGTTATGTTCATGTATGTATGTATTAGATAATTGTTTGGAGGCCTTGAATCTAAGTATTTAATGTGAATTCATATATGTTTGGTGCCAGTGCTAGAAAATGATATCCAATTAAGGTATCAGATTTACAATTGACCAAAAAATGATGCAAGAGTGCCACAGGAAAAAGAATAATGTCATACAATGGCAAATGAAATTTACCGAGATCATCCTGGAAAATCCCGAGCTCTCAGGCTCAATTGTACATCCGATACCTTAAAGAGTGCTACAATTTTGCAACAAAATGTTGTATTTTTTTCCCTGCTACAGTAATTATGCAAAGAAAGATAACCCAATTGGATAAAAAGTTACCGGGTATTTGGCCTCTGTACAAAAAAAAATTTTCTCTACTCTAGTAAATCACAAAATGCATGAATGTTTTTCAATCATATATATATATGTAAATGGAATTGCAAGGACAATTTGCTACTATGGGTTTGTGATATATGAGATCAAGTTCTGTTATCAATTTTCAAGGACTGCTTGATGTCCTGGTTTTTCTAACTAGGCAATGCCCTTGTTAAGATAATACATGATTCTACACTCCCACTCTTACTATAGCTTGTAGGACAGGGGTTTAATCTCGATATTGTTGGGCAAAGTACACTATGATGACATATAAATCAGAAATCAAAGTTGATTTTCAAATTATTAATAAGTTTATTTAATAACAAAACATTCAATACAATGCTTGCAATGGCGTAAAAATAAATATTATCAAAGTGGATCATCATGGAGCAAATTTGATGTACATAAAAGGGTAAAATTACATGTGTTATGATATGAAATAATAGCACCGTTTTTTTCATGGATTGCCTTGCAAATTTAAACTCCTCATGCAATATTCAGAGCTTTACAATATTGATAAACAACTTTGTGATTGAATTTGAAAATTAATATGCAAATATCAGAATTTTACTTCATTTGCTGCAAATTGCACAATATAAAATTATTCATGCAAAAAATTTGTAAACACAAATATGTTAAATGTAGATTCGAAAGATACCGTAAAATGCATTTGGTTTACATCATTTAGAAATTGAAAGCACAACTACGAATATTTCATAAAGAGCGATTGCAAAATCAGAAACACAATCTGTAGAAAAGCAAAATGGTATACACAAGACACAGAGATAATTAATCTACAAATGGAAGCATGTCTTTGGTAGGTTGTGGGGACGAAACCATCACGTGTTTTATGCAAAGTTTTATAAGCATCAGACGTGTAGAAAGAAAAGTCTACTGATCAAAATGCCAAAACAAAATGAAAGTTATAGCACTATTAAAAATGTATGCTTTAAAGCTATTAAAGCACAAAAAAACCCAGAATTATAACAGGTAGACACAAACACAGTTAACATTGTTTACATACAGACATCTTGAAAGTTAAACAGTACACACAAAAAATTGTACAGTACATATATGAAAAAAATCCCACCAACACACATACAGACTGTTCCAAGACAGCCTCACATCCTAAACCCTAGATTGAACACTATTTCTCTGCCTGAGTGAAATACGTAGGAGTCTATCGCAAATGGAGAATTATATATCACAGATTTGGGAAGGGGGAGTGGTAAAAATGGGGTGTATCAACTTCCTGCGTCAACTAGCACATTGATTGATCCACTTGTAAACCTCGGCCAGTCTCTGGTGGAACCACCTCCGTATCAACTTGACGTTATAGTTGGGCAGCACTTTCTTTAGAACTGGATCATGGGCCATGCCATAGTTAAACAATGAAACATGGGGGTTTTCCTCTTGGAGGAGTCTCTGTATGGCAGTCACTGTGCTTTTCTGGAAGACGCACATTGTTTGCAACATTTGTTTATGAAATGTGAGGAATCTAGCTCCTCCCGACTCCTCATTGTATATCAAGTCATAAGCATCGAGCAGTCCACTCTCATTGTCGATTAACCATAACTTGTTGGTTTTCGTGGACTTGAACAGATTCCGGATCTTCTCTGTGATTATGCTAGGTTTCTTCTCTTCATAAGCTGCATCTTGCATGCTGGCAACCCTGCAATAATTAGCACGTAATAGAAGGTAAACAATATTTCATATACATGTCAAGACTTCAAAGGGGAATAACTCCTCCAGCTCACCCTCCAAAAATATCACAAAGTTAATTACCCCAGGATCTTTTTCTTATCTTTGTAAAGCCCTCAATTTATCTTCAAGTCAACATCACAACTGCCAATTTTCTCACATTTCAAAAGAATGAAAAATAGCAGCAGATTTTTCTATTAGGCTTAGCTCCCTAATATTTCTCACCTGTCATAATTCCCTGTCAGATAGTCGAACAAGAACAGGGTCCCCCACTGCTGTAGTTCTGTTATCTCCTGCAGAGTGGCATTCTTTAGATGGACACCAAGAATGGGCTTGCCACTCTCATATGCTTTCAGAATCCTCTCAGGAATTTTAACATAGGAACTAAAAAAAGAAAAGGTTTCCAAAGGTCATACAAAAAACTATCTGTCTGGGGCTTTAATACCGGCATTTAAAAATATAACAAATGTTCACAAAAACCAAATTCATAAGTGTTACAAATGATGTAATGTGTTGAAAAGATTTTTTTCATTTATCTCCATTATATTTATTCAGCATTTTTTAAAATAATACTCTTCTTCCCCTTGAAAAAAATAGTTTACACCCCCCCCCCTCCCCACGAAAAAAATAGTTCTTCAAAAATAATTCTTTTTTTTTAATCACTTCCCACAGGAGATTTCCTAACCACAGTTGAAGCATACTGTATAATATCTACCACAAAACTTCAAAAAGCTTAAAAAAACTCCAAAGTTTGAATAATCATACCTGAATGAGTCCATGTTGGGGATCCATTGTATGAGCGCCACCAGCTTGTCCTTGTTCCAATCAAGTGTCTTCAGGTTCTGTGCGGACCACTGACCAGCGCTGGTGGTGGAGAGAACCACGGCAGGGACATTGTCCAACCCCAGCAGGCGGGACAGGTAAAAGGAGAGGGCCTCGCCTGAAACAGGGGAGATAACTTTACATTAACGGCATGGATTCTTTATAAAGCGTTTTTTCAGAGCACTGTGTGAAACGGTGTTCTAGATGGGGAAAAATTTCAATTAATGTGCTTAAAAAACTAATGAACTAGACTGATTTATTAGTCTATACATAAACTTTTAAAAATAAGAACTCTTTTTTCAGAGAGAATATATCTGCATTATTGTTGTCCTTTCAGGAAAATTTAGATTTTTAACCAGTACAATGGGCAATTTCTAATGTATAGTTGAGAAATTTCTCGTTTGCTTGAGATTATAATTCAGATCACAAATGTGGCATAAACTCTTTGCGGGAAGCAATAAAACAGCCAGGTATGTATATTATATTGTCACTTAAAACCCCTTCTGTGAAAACCTGACCTATAGGTCAATGACTTTTCTTCCACCTCTTAGTTCACACATACACACTCATCCAAACAAAAAACAAGCTTTCCCCTTTATTTGTTGGATAGATGTGTAACTTAAAACACTCTTACCTAGGATGAACCTGACGTCAGAGTCTCTGTATCGGGCACACACGACTCTCTTGTCCCTCAGTACAATGTACGCGTTCTTGGGTCTCCCACACTTGTTCCAGGAAGCCGGTTCTACACTGTGAACCTCTAGGGACTGAATGCTAGCCATGTAGTTGAACACTTCTTCGTCAGAGAACCCTGAGGAAACATCACAAACAAAATTGGATATGAATTTCTTTAGAACTTGAAATCAATATTTTAACTCATTGTCACATGTTTTAATAGAATGTTTTACAGTGATAAAATTTACATGTTGCTGGATTTCTTATGGTAAAGTTTGAATACATGTAATTCTTAAAACATTTTTTCCAAACGTTTATCTATTATTATAGATATTATAGATATATATCTATCATCTATCTATTTATCTATTATTCATAATATGAAAAGATCAATTAAATTGTTATCTAATTTGCCCACAGACTGCAGATTTTTTAGGCATCGTGCAATGTCTGAACAGAATTTAATAACCCCTGCCATAGCGACTACCGTAAATCTCTTTTACCAGTAGCATATTACCATTATTACTGGACAGATATTGGTAATTAGTCTGATATCAATAAACTATCTACAAATAAGATGCCACTGATCCACTTGCCAGTAGTAGGTAGTTGGAATAGTGCAAAGAGATTGAGCTGAAACTCACAAATTCATTTGTGTATTCGATTTCTTCCGATACCATGCCCTTTGGCACTTAGGAACAAAGGGAACAAAATATCAAGGGATGCAGTTCATTCTTTTTTGATCTGATTCTTTAGAGCCTTTAAAATATGGTTGCACCATTAATCTACGACGGAGATTTATTCATTCTTTCCCTTTTCTGACAGCCTAGATCTGTTACTTCAAAACAATCACCAGGGCACAATTTTGCCAGTGTTAGAACTCATAAGTAACGTGCACTTCAGTTGAAATGTTTCCTTCGTCAGAAGTTAACAATAATGCAATAATTCATTTCTCATAACATCAAATATATCACGGAACTGCTTGTA